>NC_021162.2:76097667-76154016 GCF_000331145.2 Cicer arietinum
TATATATATATATATATATATTGAATTCTTAAAATATTTATTGTAATAATGAAGAGAATATTAGTCTTTATGCTTATTTCTCAATGATTAATTAGTAAACAATTAAATATATAGGCATAGGAATTCATTCAATGTTTGTAAATTCCAACAAATGCAAAAAAATAATCATTTATTTTGTCTTATAATAACGGTTATATTTTATTATCTTGTATATATTACGAAATTATTTTATTATTTTGCAAATAGGGCAGTTCTTAAGAAATAGTTAATATTATTTTTATTTTTTATTTTTTAAAATGCGACGACTATTAGTGAAAGTACATTTTAGTCAATTTTAGTTTTCTTTCACTTGAATATGTAATTTCATGATTTCTCAAGCAAGAACTCACCCAAAATGAGTAAAAGAAAAATCATACTCAAAACATATTTTATTATGTAACAGCTATATAATCATATTCCTGTAAAAAAAAAAAAAAGCTATATAACATATTGACACATCAAAGATTAAGCATTGATATTCTTGTTTTCAGACATGGAAGAAAAATGTAAGACCAAAATGTACGTACTATGGAGGACCAAACATATCAACGTGGGGAAGGTTATAGAGAAACGGTGAAGCAAACAAATTAATGCGAACCTCCAGTGTCCCATAGCAAAATCTGTGTTACAAGTGTTTGTCTGTATAAAGGTATATCAATATATTATTTTAGTCTTAGAAGCTGTCGATCATAGAAGTAAATATATAATATAATAATGATGGTGAAAAGCCACTTAGTGGTGGTCTTTGTTCCTTGCATTATTAATGACCAGTTTTACTACATTAAGCACATGCGAATTACTATATACGAAGTTTTGCTAATTAGTTGGATATTAATGTTGGAGTGGAATCATTCAATTGAATTCAAATTTTCTTCTACCGATAAATATTGATATTATTAATTATACGTTTTGTCTGATTTGAATTTAAAAACTCACAGTTATCTCAATTAATTATGATAAAATTTCACATTTTTTTTATATAAAAAAAAAGAATTTCAAACCTTATAATAACATATCCGTTCTGGATAATCTCCACCGATATCTTCTTTGCATTTTTTTCTTGTCAATTACTCTTTTCTTTCTATCTCTTTTTACTATTAAGTTTCACTCATTTTTTAGATTAATCTTTTATGTTTTTCTTTTCCTTTTGAAATTGATCCTTTAATTTATTTGAAATGTTACTCCTTACTTTTCATTGTCTTCAATTGTAAATATATTATAGGTTAATATTTAATTTCATATTTTTTATATATATATTTTAGCTTCAGATTTGCTTTGTTTTTTAACTTGAACTATTTTGAATATTTTTAAAATTTATGACAAAGATAATGAAGGTTGATGGCAAAAAAGATGAAGACTTTATCGAAGGGTTGATTTAATTTTTGTTGCGAGAAGAAGGAAGAATCGCGTAGCTTTTTTCAAACTCATAAATTTTTTTTTCTCATCATCTTCTTCTTTAATCCATAAACAAAATGAAAGATTGGAGGGTGGTGAGTAAGTTTGGGGAGAAAAAAGAAAATGAGTAGTTTAATTTCATTAATTTTTTTTTAAGAAGGAAAAGTGACATGATTTTGAGAAGATGAATAAACAGATTATTTATTTCTATACTTTTTTTCTTTTAATGTTTGAATTTGACGAACGTGTGATTTTTTTATTTATTTAATGAAGATGATAATGTTGGAGAGGAAGATGATGATAAAGATATATGTGTATTTTTTGATAAAAGAAAAATCTTAAATCTTATTTTAAAATTTGTATACAAAAAAATGATGAAGAAGAGACAAAGAAAAAAGGTGAAAAATACGCTAAAATAAAAGATAATAAACGTATTTTTGTCAAAACTTAAAATAACTAATTTGAAAATAGTTTATTTTTAAAATTTGTGATATTAATCACAACGGACATATGATATTTTTTAATAAAACTATTAAAAACAATTGTATTTATATTAAAGGCCTATGACATAAAAGCTAAGATGGTAAAGGAAATGTCACTTAAGAAGGACAATTTTTTTAAAAAAATTTAAGCGAAAACTAAATTAAATTTAAAGGTATATATACACACACGTGTGTGTGTGTGAATTTTTTCGTTAAATTGATATTTAACAACATTTAGATGCTTTTATATTCAACATTGAATGATGAAAATATTTCTTTACTTTGAAAATGATAGGGATCGAATATTTGAGTCATGTTACTAAATGCCAAAGGAAGTTATTAGTTAGGCCAGCTAGCTCAAGGGTTGATGTATAATTTATTTCGTACTTTGTTAAACATGGATGTTTCTTCTGTTGAGAGAACCTTTATTATTTGGCACTAACGTTGGGTTGAGCTACCTTTTGCAAAACATAGTTGTCTTTATTAACTGCATTTATAAAACTATTTTTTTTTAAATACAAAATAATAGGAAAACTTGCAATGTTTATGTAGGCCAACACCAAATATACCATATATGGTGACAAATGCTTAAAAATCATTTAACAATTTAACAATTATCAAATATACTATTTTAAACTAGAAGTTTATAATATTAATTTCTCATTTTTATGATTCAGACCATAATTTAATTAAGATTAATTCCACAAATTGAATTTTAAAAGACGTATAATTAATTTTTTTTTATTTTCTTCAAACATAAATCAATTAAGTTATTGTGTTAATTGCAAAAATGAAAACAACATAAACTTATATTTATAGATCCTAAATAGAGTTTTGAATATATTTCAAATATTTGTTTACAGTGAACAATTTATCAAAATAGTTCCCTTTAGAAACTTATGATAGATCATATTATAGATTAAGATGCAATTTTATAATTTGAAGAGGTAACTTCTCACAATTCCAATAGGCAATAGCTATAAATTAAAATATATTGAAGCTCACTATCTGCCAAAATAAATGGAAAAGTTTGAAAGTTGAAAGTTTGGGCTTTCAATTGGTCACGTGCAACTATCTTGGTCGTACAAACTACACAATCAGTCACAACTTAACGCATTAATGAGTGATGCAAGAAACCATTATTAAGTGCTTTTCTTTTTCTATCCGACCAAATTGGGATTTTTTACATCTACATTTTTCTTTTCCATTATACCTTACATTTCCTTTTTTATTTTTTTACGAGATAGCATATATGTCTTACGACCATAATATATTGTATTATTTTTCATCTTAATTTATAAATAAATTAATAATTTAATAATTTAATTATATTTTATTAACATTTTTTTTTCATCTAGATCTATTAAATAAATAATATTAAAAAGTAAAAAAAATATATCAAATTAATTTTATTGGATTTTGTTTGATTTTAATGTTCATCAAACAAAATACTTTTTTTTTTTTATTTATTAGATAAAAGATTAAAAGAAAATTGTTAACAAAATATTTATTAATATATTTACAAAAGAGAAAGAAGTTGTTAAAATAATATAACACGTTTTGATACATTTATTCAATCGCTGATATATTTTTTCTATTAAATATATTTTATTTAATTTTATTAACATAATTTTGTTTTTTTAAATATTTTTATTAAAATAAAATAAAAATTAAAAGATTATAGATGGTTGAATCCTGAAATTACAACTTTTTACTCCAAAAAAAAAAATATTTGATTGCAAAAAATTCAACCTCTTAAAAATCAACAATATTTTAGTATATAAATTTTAATATAATAATAAATAATTAAAAAAAAAAAAAAAAAAAAGATACAGATGGGAAAAGCCATCAAACCAGAGAGAAAACTCAATCGCAGGATAAGGCGTACTGATAATTATGTTAATGTATTATGATATGAAGTAGCACCGTTTATGAAACATTGAAATGCCTTCTTTAATTCTTCTTGATTTTGTTCCTTATCCAATATTCATGTATTTACTCTAAGAAAATACTAACATGTTTCATGTTTGGTAAGTGTGTTGTTTGAAACCGAAAGAACATTTTTTTTTTTTAAATTATTCTTATTTATGTGCATATTTAATTGATTTTATTTTGGAAGGGTCAAAATCAACTCTAAAAATGTAAAATTAACTTTTACATTATTTGATATTGTTGAGAAAATTAATTTTAATTCAAAAATTTAATTTTTGATATATTTTCATGTTCAAACTAAATGCACGACTAAATAAACACAATTTACTTCTCACAAGATACAACTTTAAAAAATATACATTTTAACTTGCAATTAAAATTTATAGTTTTTGAATTTATGATCATTATTTTTTTAAATTAAATATTCAACTCACTTTATCTCAAATTATTTGAACATATATAACTTATTTTAATTTTATCAATATAATTTATTCAAAATCATATTTTTTTTTCCTATTAAAAATAATTTTGAATAAGTAGAGAACTAAGATATCCTGCATAGTAAAAATGTGGTAAGAGAGAGGCACTAGAAGAGATTATAGCTAGCAAGTAGCAAGTAGCAAGCACTGATAATTTTGGCTTCCACGTTCGCATTCCGTCCATTAGCACTTTACGCCTCTGTGGCTGCGTCGTTCTTGATGTTATTCTCCCCATTACTATTTCATAAATAAACAAATTCTAAGGTATATTATCAACAACAACAAAAATCTATATCCTTATTATAAATATTTTGATTAATAATATGGATATTATTATATTATCTATAAAAGTTTATTAAATTAAATTTTTTTGATATATTTATTTATTTAATTTTAATTTTAGTAATTAAATAAATTGTTTTCATAATTAAAATTAAAATTTTGATTTTAATAAAAATCATAATAAAAAGTGTGGTTTTCAAAATAGACCAAAAAGATAAAAGTTAAAATTTTAAATTTAAATATACTATAAAAGTCTCTAATACAAAATGTTCATAAAAGAATATTTTAAATTTTTAATTTGAAATAAAAATAGTTTTACTATGTTTGATATTATTATCCAATATATTTTTCATTTATTTAAAAATATATTTTCCAGTACATTTCAACATTATTATAAAAAACTGGGTTAGGAAAGTACTCTAAAACACAGGTACCTTTCAACATAAATATCTTAAAGGTTACTGTATTTTCGATAATGAACTTTTTTTAAAAGATCAATCAAATTATTTAGATTTAATTAATATTAATTTAATTATCATTAAAAAATTTAATGGAAAGGTTAGCATTTTATTACTTAATAAATAAATATTTTAATTTATAACATTTATTGTTTTACTTAAATAAAGTAGTGTGCATGTTATTTTCATATTTTCTCTCTAATAAATTATAAGAAAACATATATTTTTCTTTAGTCCTCGTCCTATGGACTACTCATTTCGTCTCATATTTAGCTTCATTTAAGGTTATAAATATTTCAACAAAAATTATTGAGTGCATTATGTTTTATGATAAAATGAATTTTAACTAACTATCCTTATAGATTATAGTACTTCCTCAGCCTCATATTTGGCAACTTGGATTATACGGAAATTTGGAGTGGTTTCACATTTTTCATATATATATTAAAACACTTTTTGTTGTCGTCAAGTTTTGTTGGGAAGTCGGTTTTACAAAAGTGGTTTGGTGCCTTGCACTCTCTTCATGTTTAAAGCAATTTCTTTGCAAACTTATTCTACCATCAACTCTCTCCTCAATTAAATACCACGATGTCCTAAAAATATCATTATATGAATTATTTAATTAGTATTGTGCGATATGACCATAATAATTAAAAGGTAAGTTAGTGAATGTATTTTTTTTACATTAAATTAATAAAATTAATTTTGTTTAATTAACTATCACCCTTAATAAGTAATTATATGCACAACCCAAATGAAAACCTTGTAATGAGAATGAAATAATATTAATTTATTGATAATTGGTATATTTTTTTCAAATTTACCTTGCAATATAATAATTGGTTTAAAAATTTCATATGGTATTAATTGCAAGTTGCAAACAAAAATGTAATATAATTATGAGTGTATTTATAAAGTTCGGAGTCAGTAAGTAATGGATTCTAAACTTCATCTTTTTAGAAACTTTTAAGTCATTTAAATAGATGTAATATTGTACTTGTTATGATATTTTTTATAAGGGACAAAAATTTATTTTTCAAAAAGCTGTTTTTTTCAATTTTATAAATGCTTATCATCCTAAATCATTATTATATTTTTTAAGATAAATTACATCACTATTTTTAGTCTAAAAATCTTTAAAATGAGAGAAAAAATTTCAAAAATATATATTATGGGTGTAAAATTTTTAAACAATCAACAAATAATAATCAATTATTTATATGATTTTATAAGTAGTATAATAAAATAAAAAATTATTAATATTTTAATGGTTGAAATTAATTGGTAATGTAAATACGAACAATATAAATACCAAAAAGAACTGAAAAAGAAAAAAAAAATAGATGTGCCGAGAAAAACAAAAGAAAATAGAAAAGGAATCGCCGGAGCGGATCATTGTTGCGGATTCGGGGCCATATAAGATGACGTGACGTTGAATCCAATGACAAAATAAACTATACTTTATTAATGACCTCGCCTCGTAATTGGTGCAAAACATAAGGGGTATTATCGGTATTCTAAGCAATGAGACCAATCTGAATGGCACAAACGTCAATCCAACAACTCCACATGATTTTGGTTTTCCGCTATTTATTCCACCTCCCAAGAAAGAAGAATCTTCAAACCCCTCATCATCATTCATTTCTTAATTTTCTCTTCATTCATTCACCACTCTGCATAGTGCATACCACAACTTCCACAACAACACTGTTCCTGTTGCAGTTACTATTATGTGCCAACTCAGAAACAACTTCTTTTTGTACCCACTGTTATGATTATATCATAGTACACACACAAACTCACTCCTAATTCAACTCAATATTGCTGCCATCCTCAACTCTACCTATTCTCTCCCACCCCAGGTAAATTCTTTCTTCCTCTTCATTCTTTTGTTTTATATGTATATACTCTTACTAATTTTTCTAATTTAATTTAATTCTAAATAATTATATGATTGACTTTTATTATAATTCGCCTTAGGTTGTGATGTGATGAAAAATTTATGTTTTATATTTTTTTAATTTATGATTTATTTTAATTAGTATCAACTGAAATGATTATTTTTTTCTCTTAATTTATTGGATTTATCGCTATTATTCAATATATGGGGTAGGACTGTATTTGACTCTTTTTTTCTATTTTCCTACAAATATTTTTGGGTTCCACAAATCCCAATTGTCGTTATCTTTTTTCTAGATGTCTCTAATCCAATATGGTTGGTTGGTTATTATCACCGCAAAATGGAGTACTTTCTAAAATCATCTTTATTCAGACACTACTTTCTGTTCTCGACATATATACACTACTTTTTATCTTCTTTGACTTTTTTTTTTCATCTTATGTTTTTACCGTTCTTTTAACTGCATTTATCTTTGTACTCAATTCTATTCCATGACCCCTTAATCTTAATCGACTCTTTTGATTTGTTTTTTTAAAAGAATTTTCATGTCGGAGAGTGTTTGATTCTGTTATGTAGAAAAGTGAGTTGACTTAAGTGACAACTGCCATAACAAGGAGAATAAAATAAAATTTATTAGCATATAATTTGTTTTGTGAACATTGGTGTAATTATAGTTCAAATGATAATAGCAGAATCATGTGTAAATTTCATCCGTTGAATTATTAAAAACTGACTTTTATAATAATTATATTAAAAGTACAGCTATAAATGATTGTTATGTATATAATAATTACACTCTTAATATATTAGAATAAGATTGAACCTATAATAATTTAATGTGTTGAGTTTCTCCTTAAACTCTTATGTTGCAAACAATTACCGAGGATAAGACTAATTTAGATTATTTATAATGCTCCAATATATTCTCAAAATATACCATTAATGCAACTTTGGAAAATCCCCTCTCTCTTGTTGTTTCTAAACCAAAGGTTCGATGTACATGTACCATGTGCAGTTGCCTAGTTTATGGGACCCTATCTATTAAAAGAAATAGGACAGTTTAATTAAATATACACGCCTAGTCACATGCAAAACCAAGAACCATAGAGAAAAAGAAAACTATTTATTTCTTTTTTTCTTTTTAATTTTTTACACATACTAAAACATTAAATAAAATTTGTTACTTTTAATATTTTCTTTTGTAATGTTATTAATTATTCATTATCTTATTTTATATATTAGTATTTTCTTTTATATTAATGATTAAAAATATTATTTACAAATATAATAATTAAATAAAAATAATTTTTCTTACCAACGTGACAATTAAAGAGAAACGGAAGAATATAAATAATGAATATATTTGTTTGGCTTTATCATACTTTTTCTACACGGTACAGTGTATTAACAATATTGTTTGTTTTTTCTATGTAACATCTCTGTCTTAAATTGACTATTCTCCAATCACCTTCTACTATTAAAATTTGGATTTTGCAACACTTTTCTTACAACTCTTTGTTCTGTTGTTGAAGGGTTGTGAGGATGTTATTAGAGAAAGTGGAAGAGTTTAACATGGACAAATTTATAGAAGATTTTGAGTCAATGACTAAAGATACAGAAAGGGTTCAGAAGGAAACACTCAAAAGAATTTTGGAAGATAATGCATCAGCTGAATATTTGCAGAATTTGGGTCTCAATGGAAGAACTGACCCTGAAAGTTTCAAAGCTTGTGTTCCACTTGTTACACACAAAGATTTGGAACCTTATATCTATAGAATTCTTGATGGTGATGCTTCTCCTATTCTTACTGGAAAATCCATTACTACTATGTCTTTAAGGTGTGTGGTTTTGTTCTACTTTTTGTTTCTTATACTTTTTTTGTCTTCCTAAATTTATGCTTGAATATTAATTTTTTGAATTGTATTTTTGCAGTTCTGGTACTACTCAGGGGAAGCCAAAATATATACCATGGAATGATGAATTGTTTGAAACCACAATGCAGATATATCAGACATCTTTTGCCTTTAGGAACAGGTTTGGAACTTTTCATAATTTACTGTTTTTGTATTTGTTGTGGAGTGAATTTGAATTATGTCTCATAAAATTATATTAATAACAAAGTTGTATAACTATATCTTTGTGCAGAGAGTTTCCTATAAAAAATGGAAAAGCCTTAAACTTCATATATGGAAGCAAACAGTCGAAAACAAGAGGTGGTCTGATAGCAACAACAGCTACAAGTAACGTGTTTCGCAATCCACATTACAAACGCACAATGAAAGCACTTCAATCCCAATGTTGCAGTCCAGATGAAGTTATATTCGGTTCTGATTTTTTTCAATCATTATATTGCCATCTACTATGTGGACTAATTTTCCGTGAAGAAGTTCAATTAGTATCTTCAACATTTGCACATAGCATTGTCCATGCTTTCAGAACATTTGAACAAGTTTGGGAAGAGCTTTGTAATGATATAAAACAAGGTGTTCTTACTAGCCGAATCACGGTTCCATCGATTCGAATGGCTATGTCGAAAATACTGAAACCAAATCCAGAACTAGCTAACATTATACACAAAAAATGTTTAGGATTGAGTGGTTGGTATGGTTTGATACCTGAGATATTTCCTAATGCAAAGTATATTTATGGCATTATGACTGGTTCTATGGAACCATATTTGGAAAAGTTAAGACACTATGCAGGGGTGTTACCTTTGTTAACTGCTGATTATGGTGCTTCTGAAGGGTGGATAGCTTCAAATGTTAATCCAAAAGTTCCACCTGAATTGGCTACTTATGCTGTGCTTCCTCAAATTGGTTACTTTGAGTTCATTCCTCTTACACAGGGTGATAATCAAGATACTTTTCTTTCTGTTGATCCTAAGCCACTTGGACTCACTGAGGTCAAAATTGGTCAAGAGTATGAAATTGTTATGACCAATCCTGCTGGTAAGTTACTAAATTCTTTTCTCATCATTTACTTTTTTTGCTTAAATAGAAAACCAATTTCATAAAAAACAAATTGTAATTAACCATTTATTCAGTTATTTTAATTAGCACCTTCACATCCAACTACTTTTTTTCTTCTATATGCTGGCATATTTTAAAATGTTACTTGCTCATATAAAACTTCTTACATACCTCACATGCGTCAAGGTGAAGGTGAAAGTAAAACTTTTTAGATATCTCACATGTGCCAGTTTATTTATTTAAGGAGCTATTCATATTTGAAAGGGAACCAATTTTGTGACTTTAATACGTGTGGGGTATGTTGGTTTTTTTATTTGCTGTTATTACTCATATTATTAAAATATTAAAATAAAATATGGGGACCAACCCATTCCTTAGGCCCAATGGTCGACGGAGCCTCGCCTCAAAAATTATTTGGCTCTTTCTTCTCATATCTCTCAATTAGAGTAAAAAGAAGTTTTCTGTGAATGTTTTTAAATGTATAAAAATATATGTTTTAATTAGATAAATTAGATATATAAAATATATTTTTAAATGATTCAATTCGAGTAAAATTTTAAGATTTTTTGGAATACTTACAAGTTAAAAAAAACACTTTGAAATTATTTTTGTCATTACACTACCGGAATTTATTTTTTGTATTTGGAATATAGTTAAATGATTTTAGCATCTTCGGATACTTTATTATTGACATGTTAAAAACATGTATACTAGAAATACAATAAAAAATATATAATATATGTGTCGATAGGGGGGACTTCACTTTCGGATACGGTTTTAAAAATTATAATAGTATGAATTGCTTCTGGAAAATAATGACATATGCATACTTTTATTTTATTTATTTTTTTGGTTGGGGGTAATATATAGTGTTTACTTTTATATATGTTTGGTAATTTGACCATTACCAAATTAAATAAATGATAAATATTAACAAGTGTCTTTCACCATCAATATCTGACAATAACTTGTTAAAAGTTTAAATATAATAAAATGTATTAAAAACAATTATAATTTATATTTTAAAATTATAAAAAAAAAATTACTCTTAAATTATATATATTTTTCTTGCAGACTGGTTAGAATCACCCTAAATAAATTTCTTATTTCTGACAGAGTCATTTCGAAAGATGCATCATACCTAATCAGATTAAAAAATTAGCTAAAAGCAATATTATTATAGTCTTGCAAGTTGCAAGTAGTCCTTTCTTTAATCCGAGATAATCTTGAATTTGCAAATACATTTTGCTTATTTAATTGTAATAGGTTGTGCCTAGACCTTATCTACATCGTCATTTTGAACTATATTTATTTCCATGATTCATCACACATTTTATAACCATCCAATTATTTTCAACTTCTTTATTCATTATTCTATGAAATTTCACTTGTATTTTAAAGATTTAAAAATAAAAGTGTAGAAAGAATATTGATAAAGTAATTAATGATATGTAAATTTCAGGTTTATATCGGTACAGAGTAGGGGATGTGGTAAAGGTTATGGGATTCCATAACTCAACTCCAGAATTAAAGTTTATTCGTAGGAGTAGTCTGCTACTAAATATCAACATTGACAAAAACACAGAAAAAGATTTACAATTAGCTGTTGAAGCAGCAGGAAAATTATTAGCAGAAGAAAAAATAGAAGTTGTTGAGTTTACAAGTCATGTTGATTTATCAAAAGAGCCAGGAAACTATGTAATATTTTGGGAAATAAGTGGAGAAGCAAGTGAAGAAGTGCTTGGTGAATGTTGCAATTGTTTGGACAAATCTTTTATTGATGCAGGTTACACAAGTTCTCGTAAAGTAAACAATATTGGTGCCTTAGAACTCCGAGTAGTTAGGAAAGGAACATTTCAGAAGATTCTTGATCATTATCTTGGATTAGGAACAGCTCTTAGTCAGTATAAGACACCAAGATGTGTAGGTCCTACAAATAATGTTGTCTTGCAAATCTTGACTGAAAATGTTGTCAACAATTTTCTTAGTACTGCATTTAATTGAATACTATTGCTAATAATAATATTTGCCTTTGTCCTACAAATAAAGTTGCCTCAATTTTATATTTTTTTATGCGCTAAAAACAATACATTATTCCTCTATGTGTCAACTTCCTTTTTGTCTATCATGGATACATCTTTATCTTTATCTTTCTAATATACACATCTCCGACCACTTTTAGACACAAAATGCGTCGTTTTTTTATTATGGAAATTAATATAAAATTTTACAATGATTATAACTTTACTCAATTTGTTTATTTTATAATTTTGAATAAATTTATTACTTAATATATTTTACATATCATATATATTTTTTTGACCGGTAATATATCATATAAAATTATTATAATTTAACGTATTTTTTTATATGAATTAATTACTAAACATATTATATAGTATTAAAATTATTAAAATAAAATATTGTATGGTATTAGAATTATAATTATCAAAATTAATATATTATATGGTATTAAAGTTATAATTATTAAAATTAATATAAAATTGTAAAAAAATAATTATTATCCATACAATTGGAATTAAATCAATGAAATGTCTATTTTTTTTATTAATGCAACATTTTTGTTTAAAAAAATACTGTAATTATATATAATTGAGTTGCTATATATGGTTGTTGTGTGGACAGTGAATACGAAAAATAAAATATATAAATATTATGTACATAGTAAAATAAATTTAGCTCTAATCAAAATATTCACAATTAGAAATTTCAAAAATTAACATAATCAATAATTTATAAATATTTTCTCATAAAAACAATTGTCAAAGTTTCGATTTATTTATCTACCTGATATACATATTTTTCAAATGATTGCTTTGACCTTTTGAGTATTTAACTTAGTTATAGCATGTAAAAAAAAATGTTTTATAACTAGCTCTTTAAAGAAATATAATAATACATATCACTAAATAAGTGCCTAAAGCTTTTCTAAAAAAAAAGTGAATAAAACTCAAGTTTACAGACAGACCACCATACTTAAACCTTTAAATTGATATAGGTTAGTAGCAATAAAAATCATTATATCTTCCTTAAATCCTATTTCAATTATAAAAATTAAATATAAAAAGAAAACTACAGATATTCTTTAAAAAAAACCCTATCATTAAAGATTATGCATTGTAAAAAAATTACACATGAGGACAACTAATTAGATCTTACCATTATTTGCAAACAAAAAATTGACCCGATTATTTGTATAGATATCCCTATTAAATGCGTATGTCTATATATACGATGATAAGGTTCCTGTTCAACCCAAATTATGATGAGAATCTAGTAAATTAAAATTTTCCAATTAAGCATTCGCATTTAATTTTGTTCTCAAAAGAAACTTTTAATACCAAAATATAAAACGAAAAGTAAATGTATTGATAAATTTTATAGCACTTAAATAGATCAAGAGGGGTGCATGTTATTTTGTGAGGCAAAGTGCCTTCTCACCTCAATTGAAAAAAAATCCATCCCCAATGGGAACATCACCTAAGGAAGTTGGTAGTGGAAAAGAAGAAGGTATTGGTCATCCTATATGGGATTGTGGAAGCCTCTTATATGACTCACATGAATTGGTCTCAATTGTTCATGCAATTGAGAGGCACATGATGTTGTGGCCCAATCACGGTGATTCAAAGCCCATCGTAGCCCAATACTATGATCCAGAGGAAGTAACTTCAATCCAAAATGTCTCCAAAGGTTCTTCTTCAATTGTAACTAGCTCAAGTGAAATATTCATGAAGAGTATGTGGCAAAGGAAGTTCACTCGACAAGGGGTCAAAAAGAAGAACAAGAAAACCAAATCTCGGTTTTCTAAATTGGTTTGCGGTGAAAATTTGTTTCAGTCATTTAATGGACTATGATCCATGTCTTCGGAATTACTATGTATTAAATAAACAAACTATAAAGAAATCAATAATTGAAATATGTGGTTTCTTTGAGACTTTTTGTTATTGTTTTGCATTTTTTCACTACTCTTGAGGAGTATGCAATGGTGTTGTTTGTGTTTGGATATGCTACAATGCAACATTTGCAAGGTAAGTTAAATTTAATTTTTTTTTAATCAAACTATTCTCCAAATTGCTGCGTCATGAAAGTGTTGTATGATATCTAAATGTACTGCCCACATTCTTCGTGGGTATTTGGAAACCATATTCACATGCCCAAACAAATTTTAATAATAATAAAAAATAATAATGCAAATTGTTTGTAAACCCCACCCCTTACACACTGGAGCTTAAAAATGTAGCACATGATAAGATATAAACATGTATAGAGAGTATTATATTTTATTTTTATCATGTCAATACATAAATAAATTGATTTTTCAAATTGTAAGTGTCAATTAAGTTAATTTTTAAATTTTGTATATTAGCAAATAAATATTTGATATTATAAAGTAATGATCAAAATAGTTCATATTAAAATTTTTATCGTTAGAAATTATGATATGATATAGACTAGTTTTCTACTAAAATTTAAATATTTCATAAACTAATTCGTCTATATCAAATTAAAAGTAATCACAAATTTATATATGAAATAATAAAATTTAATTGGCAAAATGTTCAAATATATGTCTTTATCTATTCACAAATCTAATGTTGGTAATGGGGCTCTTGTCCCTAAAATAAAATAAAATTAGTTTTATAACACTATTATTACTTTTATTTTAAGCCCCGTAAAATTTTAGTTATTGACTTGCTAATACCAATTCACCACTTTTTCACACAAGTTAAAATCATTGAACATTTTTAAAATATAAAATCTAGTAGAAAAAAATTATAATTTGTAAGAAACACTTTTATATTTTAAGTTTATTTAATCATTATAATTATGCATTTTATAAAAATTAATAATATTTATTTTTTATCAAAATATATACTATTTTATTGTTCTCATCAAAGAAGATTTATAGATACACCATTGCTTAAAAAATTATTTATTAACCAGGCTAAATAAACCAATTCACCTTTGTTGATATAATTGAAAAGTATCCTCATCAATATAATTATTACTTTTTGTTATAATTAACAAGTCTAACGACAAAATTCTCATACTGATATAGAGAAATAAAACTATTTCTGAGTTTGAATTAAGTCTTAAAATATCAAATTTACTTATGGCTACAATATAAGTTGCATTTAATGCCACAGATAAAGAAAAAGTGACGTGAGTAATAATGGACGATAAAAGAGAATAACTACATTCGCATATACATAAAGTTATTAAATGCCTTTGTGGTTAGATTGCAATAAAATTAATATTTTACTTTTTGGTTAAATGTAGTAATATACTAATATGGAACTTTTTTTACAGTAAGTATGTGTTATTTTTTTAAATATATACACATTTTTAAAATAAATATATTCAGTAAAAGTGTGATGATAAGTTGTCAAAAATAAAAGGGGGAGAATGAGTTTTCGAAATTAGCTTCGTTAAGGATATTTTGGGTAAAAAATACAAAATTAAGAGGTGTATTAGAAAGAAAAAATAAATAGGGTTCAGCAAAAAATAAAAATAAAAAAAGGATAGAAATAACAAATTATGTAAAAAGTTTTAGAATACTTCTTCTATTATTTTTAATGTTGTAAAATACATAAAAATATATATCAATTTGGATGTATATACATCTAAACTAATCAATGAAAAAATTTAAAAAATTTTGAAAATATTTGAAAATAAAAAATAAAAAATCAAAATTTTAATACACTTATGTACCCCAATAGAAATAACTATGTGAGAGTTGGACCATAGATATAATCTTTTTAATTAGCATTCGCGCTTTAAGAATGAAAAAATTATATTTCACACCTTTAAAATTATATCATAACCTCATATTTTGTAGTATAAACTATCAATTTTATATTTCATTTAAATAAACAAAAAGAAAATCTTAATAGGAAAATACTTTCCAATATAATAAAAAACATAAGTAAAAATTTGTTTTAGAAAATTAATGTTTAAATTTTTTAAAATAATTATTTCAAAAAATTAATTTTGAATTTTTTTTAAAACATATTTAAAATTTTGTGAGAAATAAAATATTTATTTTTAACAATCAAGAAAATTTAAATTTTTAAAAGATTTGTGAGAATATAGATAGAATTCTTGGGTATGAATTATATTTTTCTAAGAATGATGGTGCATATATAGAGAATAAATGGATGGTGAGAGTTCATATGCTAAAATCATTTTCTTTTTATAAAAAAATACATAAACTTGTATCAATTATTCGCATTTAAATAAGTATATATCTATTTATTCTACTTTTAAAAATTATTTATATATATTATTTTAAAATATATTTGATGGATAAGATAAAAAAATATGATTAAAATAAGTAATGATCATCTTTGAATTCAAACAATGAAAAATTAATAAAATATAATAAATTAATTAAGAATTATATCATATCATATTTTTTTAGTTGAATTTTTTATCTTGAATATAAACTGAGTTAGAAACCAGTCGAATAAAATAAGAACATTCATTTATTTAATTACTCCTATAAAATATAATTTAAAACATAAAATTGAAATATAATAAAATATAAATATAAAAAGAATTTATAAAATATAATCTAAAATATAAAAATGTAATTCTAATCAAATATAAGTATAAAAGTGATTAATAAAATTTGATCTTAAACTTAAAAATGAAATATTAAATAATTAATTTAAAAAATGTTTATGATTTTATCACAAAGATATTTTTTTCTTTTTATATAATTAATAAATTAGCATTCAAAATAATAAAAATATAAAAATTAATTGAAATTTTAAAATAAATATAATTTATTTTCAAGAGTATTTATGCTATTTGCATAATATATATATCATATCTTTATTTAAATTATGACAAATAAAATAGAACTATTTAATTATTCATTAATTTTTTTTTTAAATATAAATTGTTTATTTAGTAGTGTCAATAGATAGTTCTAAATAAAATATTATTTTATTATTTATTTAATTTTTTTGTTATTTTATAATATTTAAAATATAATAAAATAATTTTTAAAAATTAATAATGTAATTATTTATCAAATATATTAATAAAATATGAGATGTATATCAAATATATTAATAAAATTTTGTTATCATATTGATTATCACATGTTTATCAAACAATTAATATGATAATGTTTATTATATCATTATTTATCTTATCACATCTTATCTTTATTCAGCTTTATATCGCAATATATCTCTATCATATTATTTGTATCAATTGAACTTTTCCTAAATTTAAATTCAATGTTTTATAAATTAATATATTAAAGTGATGACATTAATTGTTTTTATAAGGATCAAATGTTAATTAGAGTATGATTTCATGAGATAAAATAATAATAATCTATAAAAAGTTTAAGAAAGTGGGTGATATTCTGCCATCACCGAGTCAAATTCCAAAGCAAAAGTCAAAGATATGTCAGTGATAAAGATAAAGAAAAGGAAGCTTTGGACAATACGGATGCACCGAAGATGAAAAGTGGGACTAACTTGTATTTCACATATTAGATAGTTTCTCTTACCTTCAATATAAATAACTTTACGTCAATGTACTTTAAAATTTAAATAAAATATTAAATCTTTATCAATTTAAAATTGTTTATTAGTAAGATAAGAAGGAGTAATTAGTTATACAGATTAAACAATATTATTTCCGTTTTAAAATATAAATAAAAATTAAATTTAAAGTTTTTATGTATTTAATCTAAATTTTATATCAAATACTATTATATCATTTTTTATTTATTAATTATTATTCTCATGTGCATAGTTAATTTTAAGTCTATTACAATAAGAAGATGATGAGATCGGTTTTTGACGGTATCAAAATTGGAAAAGCAAGAAAACAAGGCGTAACAGTATAAACGTGTAAAACAAGTGAAGAATCCAAATTTGCGTTATATACTATTACTATGCTGGGTTGAGAGTGTGACAATCCAAATGGCGTTTTTAATGAAAAAATTGCTTATTAAAAAGTCACTCACTTTATCAATTACATTTGAATCTAATTAATATATGATTGATATTACAGTAAAATAAAAAAAAAGAATAGGACGATATAAAAAGGGCAGTTGCATAAGTGTGGTTTGAGTTTCCGTTTAAAAAGAATGAAACAAAGTATGTGCATTCCCAATGCACTAGTAGTAGTAGTATCCGTTTGCTAAAAGCTAAAAATAAAAAAGGAATCCTTGGTAGCACGACGTCGTTTAGTGGTTTTGGAGTTTGGACACTAATAATTTGGTTGTTTTCCTAGTTGGCATAGGACCAAGTACGCTAGAACAAACAACCTCGGAAAACGGTCCTGTATACTAATTTAATCCTGCATTAGCAATTGAGATTCTGAATGAGCCATTGTTTAGAAGAAAAAAAGTGGAAAGAAGAAGAAGAAGGTGAAGGAAGCATCTGATACTGGCAGGGCAGCAAAAGAAAAAGCGAAAAGGAGAACAACTGCTTATCTTTCTCTTTTCCAGTTTTCTCTTTCTCTTTCTCTTTCTCGTTATTGTTATTGTTATTGTTATTTCTCACTTTCACTTTCACTTTCGTTGATAACAACAACAGGTAATTAAATAAACATTTCTTAACCACACTTTTCTTTCCAACTAAACCATACATTCACTTTTTTACACTTTCTCTTTTCTCAATCTCATGTGCTTCAATCTTTCTTCTTCTTTTTCTTATGCTTCCATGGTGCTCATGCTCTTTGCTTAGTTCTCTCTCTCTCTCTCTCTCTAACGCAACTAATGTCTGATCCCTCCAAACTGCGTTTGGTTCGTTGCCCCAAATGTGAAAATCTTCTTCCTGAGCTCGCCGATTACTCTGTTTATCAATGTGGTGGTTGCGGTGCTGTTCTTCGAGGTACGCTTCTTCTTTCGCTAACTTTTACCCTCTCTTTTTTATTCATTATATCAAGGTATTTTTATAAGGTAAAGTAATGATGGGAAAAAAAATTGCATTTCCTTTTTGTAGCACTCATTAATTATTAGTAACCAACTTAATTCTTGATCATCTATTTAATAAGTTTTTTATTTGCTTATTAGTTGATTAATAATAAAAAGTGTCTTACTTGTAGCAATTTTTATTAGTCGTGAAATATTTTGTGCTGAAAAAGAAGAATGTTGAAAGGGTATTTTAGTTTTTGATGATGATGCAGTTGTCGTTTTTTTTTTTTTTTATTTCAGCAAAACAGAAAGGTTATGTGAGTGGTAGTTTGTCAGATGAAGGTAAAGTTGACGGAGGTTCTGCCAAATTAGAGAAAGGTTCAGTTGTTACCAATGATACTTCAGATGTTGATGTTTTATCCAACATTGGTCCCTCTAGCTGTGATAATCAAAGGGATATGGATAAGACAAACGAGAAAATTCCGAATCGATCAGAAGACTCTGATGAGAAAGGGGTTTTGGAGAATGATGTTGATCTTAATAGAAACAAGGATGAAGTGAGTAAAGTAGCAATAGAAAGAAAACAGGAGGAATCCATGTCTCAAACTGATAATGAAAATAGGTCAAAATTCTCTGGTGGAAATTCTAATTTGCAAAATAGAGAGAGAACTGAGATGGAGGGGTTTAGGAGAAAGTTAAGAGCTGATATGGAAAATGTTAGATTTTCAACTTCCAACTATCCTGATGAAGGACCTTCAAATGGATATTCTGGTTCTTCTAATAATTATATGGAATCATGGAGGAATCATAAAGAAAAAGACGGTGCAAATAGGGTTCAACACCTTGAGCAAGATCGAGCCGAGCTTCTAAGGAAGCTGGATGAGTTAAAAGATCAGCTCTGTAAGTCTTCTGAAGTTTGTAACAATCCAAAAGAAAAAGTTATGTTAGATGAAAGGATGATTCCTCCCGATCCTCGTCCTTTTGGTGGCTCGGATCCCTGGTTTCCTGATGGATCGTCGGGATTGAACAGGAATTCGAGGCAGTTTTTTAGCACCGATAAACACATGGCAGGGCCCCCTCATCTCAATTATCATCATGATCCGTATCCTTTTATAGGTGGTCCTGAAACCGCCATGCCAAACTTTCATCCTTCAATGCATTATCCAAATCAATTTGGAGATCCTTTTGCATCCCAAATGCTGAGGAGAGGTCCACATCAGTTCTCACAGCAACCATTACATCCTTACTTTCCCGGACGGTATGTTGATCCGAATCCAGATTCATACGAATTGTATGCCCACAATAATAATGCAATGCTTCACCTGCCTTCTTGCTCTTGTTTCCATTGCTATGACAATAAACGAAGAGGTTCAGTGCCGGTGCCGCCTGCTTCATTTGTTAACAGCAGGTTCCCTGATGCTCCAATTGATCCTATGTTATATCATCATGAGATCCCCGGGACATTTGGTTCACGTGTTCATAATTCTAGAGCTTCCATACCTCCTGCGCATTTTCGTGAAAATCAATCACATACAAGATGGCCTAGTGACTTCAACTCTGAGGTTGTTCGAAACCGTCCTCGAAAGGTAATGCTTGCTAGTAGTAGCAGGCGTTGTCGTCCTGTAGCTGGTGGTTCGCCTTTCATCACATGTCATAACTGCTTCAGGTTACTACAACTGCCTAAAAAAGCACTGGTTCTTCTGAGAAATCATCAGCAGAGAGTGCGATGTGGAGCCTGTTCTTCAGAAATCAGCTTTGCTGTCATCGATAAGAAGCTGGTCATACTTCCTCATTCTGAAACGAATAGAGCTTCCACAAGAGTAGTTGATGACAACTCTAATGAGGTTCTGAGTAGCCACGTATCACATTCTCGTGGTCATGCGAACAGGAGCGCTGCCAACTTCTCATCAGATGATTATTCTGGTTATGATTTTCTCTCAGTAGATAAAGAACCCCTTTCAGTGGTTGGTTTGAACTCTAACAGGTCACAGGAGATGCAGAGTTTTCATTCTTCATCTTCTAGTACCTCTGAAGATGAAAATAGTTCAGAAGTGTTGATTGCTCCAAGTGAGGCGGTGAAGTCCATTCACCGGCCAACGACAGACTCTCTATCTCCTCCTTCTGGATCACCTCTGCAAGAGTATGTTGATCACTCTAATAGTAATAATCGTGTTGTAAACCGGTTTGGAAAAGGAAACCGAAGCAGTCGGTCAGAGCAAGAGAAGGCAAAATCGGAAAAGATTGCATCACGCCAAAATTCTTTAAAAGAAACAGCGGTTGCAACTGAAATGGATGTCCATGATTATTCCAACACTGGGGTCTCCCAGGATTCCAGAGATGCTAGCCGAGAACACGATCATCCTAGATCTAACAAAGGAGGTGAATCATTCTTTTCAAACATAATCAAGAAAAGCTTCCGAGATTTCTCTCGATCTAATCAAACAGATGATCGTTGCAAAATCAATGTTACTGTGAATGGGAAGCCCTTGTCAGATCGCATGGTTAAGAAGGCTGAAAAGCTAGCTGGTCCAATCCAGCCTGGAAATTATTGGTCAGTATGTTTTACAGTCAACTGTAACAATCAGTACCATTTAAACCTGTTGCTATGCTAGATTGAGATATATCATAGGAATCCGATAAATTCCATCTGCTACATGTTCACTGACAAAAAAAAAAACATGGAGTTTCATGTTTAGATACCTTTTACAGATTGGTATTGTTCCGTGATATGTTATTAAGTGCAAAGTTTTGTCAAATAGTGGCAATAACAACACAATAGCACTAATAGCATAATGGAATTTGAACAAAACCACTATTCTTTTTATTTGGAAAATGTGAGAAAAAAACTCTATTTTCTGCAATTGACAACACTGTACATAAGGACATTTCTTGATGCATTATATCAAAATTTTGCAACAAATTATAGCTTCATTTACGTTGACTGTTTATACAGCCTACTAACAGATTTTCCGTTGTACAGGTATGATTTTCGGGCAGGATTTTGGGGTGTCATCGGTGGGCCTTGTCTTGGAATAATTCCTGTAAGTTCTACAATTCTGACTTAGTTTATTGGTTGTATGCTTATAGCTGTAGTCCAATGATGTTAACTAAATGCGGCGATTTCTCGTGCAGCCATTAATAGAGGAGTTCAATCATCCCTTGCCAAACAAATGTTCTGGTGGGAATACGGGCGTTTTCGTAAATGGTAGGGAACTTCACCAAAAAGATTTGGATTTGCTTTCTGGAAGAGGACTCCCCCCTGATAGAGATAGATCTTACATCATTGAAATTTCTGGGAGAGTTCTAGATGAAGACACAGGAGAAGAGCTGGACTGCCTTGGCAAACTCGCACCAACGTTAGTACCGAGTTTTTGTTGTTTTTGTTCCTAGTCTTTAATAACTGTCTACCTCTTTTGTTTTAATGAACTTGCGTTTCTGTGAATCACTTGAAGATAGTAGTGTTTTACTGATTAGTTATTGTTATTTTACTAACAATCCATATTCATTCCATTATTAATTACTTTTCAATATGATCACAGTATATGAATTCATATGATTGTTGATGTTGCCGTTAAATTTTCTTAATCTTTTAGAGCTTTCAGTTGGAATAATTTTTAAGTCTTGCTTTCTTCATGATTTTACAGAGTGGAGAAAGTGAAGCATGGATTTGGGATGAAAGCACCTCGGGCAGCTCAATAATCAAAATGTAGAGACAAATGTTCTTTTACGGGTTCGAGAAGGTGGCTTTTGTTCAATCCTTCTGAAGATTCAGATACTCAGAAATTTTATCTGGTATTTGATTATGGAGCTAGTCTTGAAATGTTTGCAAGATAACTTGCAAGATAACTTGCAATTCTTCAATCTTGCCGAAAAGTTTAAGTGATTTTGTTGCATAGCTTGAATTTAGATGACATATGTAATGTGTAATTTTTGTTATGTTAGAAAAACTGCAATAGAAGTATTTTGCTTGATTTCAAGTAGTTTTAGGAAAATTGAAGTGGTCTTGCAGAAAGTCATGCATTCAATGTAGAGTTTGATGTGTAAAAATTAGCAAGTTATTCCTTGATCAGCTTGTAGTAGTTATGCATTTGCAAATGAATTTTGGAAATGTAGCTTAATATGATATGGAGCATGATAAACAAAATTAAACATGAATTAAGTACTTGTTTATTCCGTGGCCTAGTTTCAAGCGAGGTAAATTATATATATTTTTATATCTAAATGTTAGAAATTAGTAAATTACTTTAGTTTTTTGGGTTTGAACTCGAAAGCTACTTTTCATCCAGAAATCATTTTACCATTGGAGAGTCCCTAGGTGGCAAGTGCCATTACTTATTTTTAATAGATGTTGCTTGAACAAGCAATCCAAAAACGATGGAAACTTATCAATTAACTATTATTTTTTATTGCTGCTGCTTTGATTTTTATGTAACTTATATTTGTATTACTCTTTTGACAATCACTTTTGTTGATGCTTTGTTTTTATTATTGATAATGTTTAAGTAAAATAATTTTTCTTATGTTCTTATCATTCACTTGTATATTTTTTTGAGTTTTTTTTATACATAGTCTCCAATTACCATGTTTTTAAATACTTCTTCCATCTCAAAATAATTAAGACATTTAATCATATACGTATTAAAAAAATATATGAATAAAAGAGAAAAAGTGTATTGGATATAACTAAATTATGGCAATTACATCCAAAGATGCATTTGGAGCTCAGACAACAGAACAATTGGAATAGAATGCATTGAATTACAATAATAGAACTCGTTCACGTCTTTGATCTAAACTACTGTGAATTTTAGCACATAATAAGAGATTTTCATGATCTCGATGATAATAACGCAGAAATACAAGCATGTCTTCCTTAAGTTTGTAGTGTCATGTCTCTTACATAACTCATGCTCTCCAAAACGAAACCACAGATTCATCCCCATTATTTCTTTTCCTTCTAACATAACTCATCATTCTGTTTTTGTTCATTCTCCTACATACCAATGCCACACTCCTCTCACAGGTAACCTTAATATTGTTATTATATTTGAATGGATATCAATTAAATGTGAGATTTTGATGGATATCAATTGAATTGACTGAAATATTTTAGTTGGAGAATGGGTGAGGAACATATCTGGTCCATTGCAATGTGATTGAAGATCATCAAAACTGTAGTTTCTAACCATACAAGTTTATAGATACTTTATTTTGAATGACACGTTACAATTTCAATTATGTATTTGTTAGTTCGCAAAATTTAGAGACTAATTTGAATTACGCTTACAATTTCAAGGACGAACTTGTCCATTCACTCATTAATTTTTTTATCACTAGTAATATTTAGGTGTGAATTATGTTTTACTCAGCTTTGGTCATACTCATGTTTCCTATTTTGTTTTTATTTTGGCTGGTTTGTCAAATCAGAAAATGTTTAATAGGATAACCTATTTATGGGGTTTTTCCTTTTTGTATGAGTCATTTTTATTGTTTATAAAGCTATTGAGTTGCATTATTGCAATTGTGAAAAATAGCTTGGGCTGGTTGGTGTGCACTCATGCAAAATAGTTGTGTCCTTTTTCTTATGATGAGTTTGGTGTCTTTTTCAAACAGCTTTACCTACCTCAATCTACAAATATTTGGACTATTTAGAAAACCAAAATTTGAATGTTTAGACTGGAAAAATAAAAAAAAAACTGAACCAAACCACACCAAAAAACCGAAAAGTGCTAGTACTGGTAATTGATTGTTGGTGTTAAAAAATTTGGTAGTTGATGCAATAATAATGGTTGTGTGATGCAGGTGGAAGTAGCTGATGAAATCTACCATGATGAGGAATATAGATCAAAGATATGGAAATTCCCTTCACACAACTTCACACTCTCAGTAATATGGACCCCTTTCCTTATCAAAACAGGTATATTTGAAGACATGAGTGGAGTTTCCACCTCAGAAGTTTCAAAGAGGATCAAATAGATATAAATGATGTTGATTCTTTGATGAGAAGTATTGAAAATGAAGTGTTTAATGAGGCTGCAATTTCATTAGGTGCAACGTTGAAACTTTTAGACAACTTGGTTGTCATTGTTGAGAGGTGATGGACATCCAGGACTATACCGACAGTTTCATCCGTTGGAAAATAGTGGTAAATACAGAACTATTGTTTGCATTGGTGTTTGTTGGGGCCAATTGATTCACGGAATGATGTATTGATGCAAATGGTGTGATCATTTATACAAATACAAACACTATAGTCCTCATTTTAGATTTAACCGATAAAATATCGATATTGATATATTATATATTTTATATTAGACTCGAATTCATAATTAAAATATTTATGTTACTCCTCTTTTGTTTCATTTTTAAAGTTCTAGTGTGAATCTTCGATTTTTGTTCTTTTTTTTTTTCAATAAATATTATGCGGTGCCACGTCCAATAAAAGCACTTCAGATAATAGTTATACAAGTTTTTTTTTTTCTCACAATTTATATAAGAAAAAATAAACATAAAGTTTTCATCCGTTTATTAAAGCTTTTTAAAAAATCAAAATCTGAAAATAATATAAATTTTATTTCAAATGAAAAACTATTTTGAATAGTTTATCATTAAAACTGTTTTATAATTAATTATTAAGAAAAATAATGTTTACTACAATAAGTAAACACAAAATAATTTTTACTATTTTTTTAAAGTTTTTAACAAATTTATTATGAAAGGTGAAAATCACATTTTTTAGTGTAATTAGTTTCTTTATTTTTAAATGATTAAATGTATTTTTATTTGAGATGTATTAGGCAATATATATAAATAATTTACTATTGTGAAAATTTAACATCCACTAAACTCAACTCAATGATAATAAACAACTCTTATTAATAATGGTATGATTGTAAATTGATATTAAGTTGTACCATAATTGATAATTATTAATAAATAAATTATTAGTTTATATTATAAACTTATATACTTTGATCGATTTAAAACATTAAATTTATAAAATATTAAATTGTTTAAAACGAATCAAAATTTTGTTTCCAACAATTACTTTATGAAGTTTTTTAGAAAGTTCAAAGAGATCCTTACCATTTTAATATCCAAAATATTATCCCTTGATTTTCTTGGATTCTTCGTAAAAGAATTATTACGAGTGGAATAATGCTCACACAGTTGTGAAGTTCGCAATCCCATTATACTCTTATTATATTATATTGACATGGCAACGGAATTTAGCTCATGTCTCATAGTGTGCACGTGGGAATGTACAGTTGTTCCTTTGCATCATTGTTTCATCATTATAACGTCGTACTTTTAGCAAAACATTAATAATACCAAAGCCGCCGCTGGTGGCGGAGAGTTTCAACGTGTACCAACATTGTTCCATCCATCTACAACTTCTTTTCCTTCATCATTATTAAAATAAGTCTCATTAAATAGACGTGCTCATTTGACCTACATACTAGTACATGACAACCTTAAAACAAAAACTAAACAATAAATTAGTCTTTTTATCTTTAATTAAAAATAGAAATTGGGTTGGACTAGTCTAGCACATTATAGCTAACTACAGCTAAAAATATATAATTTTTATTTAAAAAGTTATTATGAGTGAATATGAGATGTTTTAAATAATAGTTTTGTTTGTTATTTTCAGATTGGTTTTAAAAAATTGTCTTTTTAAATTGATTTTGAAAACAAAAGTAATATGTTGATTATAATTAAAAAAGAAAAAAAACTTAATTTATTAAAAATGTTAAAAAAATGTATTATGTTAAAATCCAAAAACAACATAAATATGGTGTTTATGCCACCAATGAATACTAGAATCGTTAATCCAACACTTTCACCGATTCAACTTCGTTTGTGACTCCATCCTCTTAATTTGAACACCGAACACAATCGAGTTATATGTGGTGGTGTTATGTATTATAATTTTATTTTATCTTCTCTACTATAGTAAATGATTGATGATGTTTCTGAATTTTATTTTTTATTAATTAAAATAAATAAATAAATAATATTGAGAAAAAAATAGGTCGAACCGAACCGTTAATCCGCATAGCCCATAATAGACGGATCAATCATAATAAAATACAAATCTATATAAAAAAAAAAGTTAGGTCAAAACGAATTAGTTCAATGTACATAGACCCCAACTCAGAGTAGTTCAGATTAATAGATCTAATTAAGAGCTACACATATGTACATCATTGTTAGAGGTGATCTTAATAAGTGTTCTAACATGATTATTTAAGGAATTTATAAAAAGAATTTTATCTTAAAAGTATAAAATCAAATACTTATCAAGGCTTGTTCTAACATAAACAAGTGACATAAATTGCATGGAACGCTATTTATTTACCACTGGATCAACGAGGTCTATTATATTTAATGGTACACTTTATACACTAGATATTTTCCTTCTCTCTTCCTTTCACACAAGAGTTTTTGTCACTCTAAAATCTATTTCCCCTTCCCTACCAATTTCCCCCCTTTTTCAATGGGTTGTGTTAAAGTGAGATATTTATTTTGTAGTATCCTCATCATAATGAATGAGATCACATAGGGGTTCATAAATCCATTTAAGTTGGAGAAAACAAAGGCTTTCTTTCCTCTGTTGATGACTTTTGAAGAGGATCCACAGTCTTCTTGAGTTGTCAATGAGTTATGTTGGTAGAGCACTTAAAGATCTTTAGGTGTCGATTAGTTAGAAGACAAGTATGTATTGGATTAATAGTTTGTCTCTTAAATGTCTTTTAACTTTTAAAAAAATAAAAGTTTAAAAAACTTGAATATATTTCAGATAATTTTATTTTTGAAGAAAATTACAATAAACTATATAAATTATACATGAAAGATATATTTTTAACTCGTCAAATACTTAAAAGCTTACTTACTATGTGTCAAATAATTAAAAAAAATTATGTGTATTTAATTATAAGTGTGTATTTTGAATATCTTATAGATTAAGATGTAAAAAATTATAATATACCGTATAAATCATAAAAAAGAAAAATATTTATTATCGATAAATAAAAGTCATAATTTAAAAAAAAAATAGGGAAAATGTCAATCCTATTTGCTTGGTACAAGTATAAAAATAATTTTACTTTAGAACACATAAATTAAAAATGTCAAAAAAATAAATACAAGTTTGCAATTTTAAACTAGGATATCCATCAAACATGCATTTGGAGCCTTCCTTTATTTATAACTCTTGGCTCTCCTCTAAATGGGTTATGTCATTAACTATATATAGCTCACAGAACAGAACAAGTGGAATACGTATTGCACACAACACGTACCCTTTCAATTCTAGGAACTTAATATCTCTTTCATAGAATGCATCTAACAGTCTCTTTAATCTAAACTACTTCCAATTTTAGCACGTAGATAGAGTTTCTTTCGGAATTCTTTCACATTTAAGAAGTTGTGAGATTAATCACAAAACTATTTGATAAAAATAACTAAATTAAGAAAATGACGAAATATAATTTTGTTAACTATTGTAAAAATATAAAGTTTGTTAACCTAATAACTAATTATATTGAAATTTGAAAATTCAGTTTATATATATTTAAAAAATATAAGTAGACAACAAATGAAAAAAACTATGTTTATACATAGATAATATTATAAATTACAAATTTAATAATATAAATCTGACTATTATTTAAAAATAAAAATCAACAGTAAAAAGCAAACATAAGTAGTCAACAGTTGGAACTAATTATATTTAGTCTATAAGTGGAAATGAGTTTAAAAAATTACTGTATATAACTAAAATTTTAAATTAAATATATTAATAATTTTATAATTATATTTTTTTTTAAAAAAACTTTACTCTAATTTATAAATATAAACAAAATTGATTCAAAGATAATGATATATTTGATCATAATTTAGATCAAATATATCATTTTTTATTGATTAATATTTATTTATATTTGTGACTAGAATAATATACTTTATATAATTATAAATATAAACAAAAGATAAAATATATTAGTTTGAGTTTTGTTTATATTAGCAAGCGAAGAAGAATTTGCCTTAAGGTAAGCCATTACTTGATTTAAAACCAGCCGTCCATGACTGCCGACCAGGTTGAAGATGCGTACAGAAAGTTCCTTCAACTAAATCCAAACGATACATAAACGTGTAGGATATGAATATCAAATAATACATGCAGTGCACGAATTCGTACGTGTGTGTTCAATGTTTATTGCATAAGCCTTACGTTTGAATTGACATCATCACTCACATATTTTGCAACATCCTCCCCCACTCATCGCTTTCCTTCTAGATAACATTATAAACGCTAACTTTCCCCTCCATTATAATTTAGCATATATACCAACTATTAATCTTTGCATGAATTATTATTTTTATCAGCAATTTTTACTAACTCCCACCCAACAAGTACAATCTTCCAAAACCTATAATGCCCTCCTTTTTTACACCAAAGTAGTACCACTATACTATTATCCCACAAAACAACATCTCTACTCCTATTTCCATCCCAAATCACATATTATTATATTTTTATTTTATTTTTCTAAATAGTATAACGCAAAAATATTCGTATAAAAAGATAAGTTAAGTATCATTATATCAAATATCTCAAAGTATTTTATTATCTAAATTATCTTTATAAAATATTTGACCAAAATAAATACATTTATGACTTTTTGACCAAAAAAAAAAAAGAAGTAGATTTATGTGAGTATTATATTTAATTTAAATAAAGTATATGCATTATTACAAGCATTAAGAAAATATATTATAAAAAAAGAAAAATTAGTAAAACGTCGTTCACTGAAATTCAAGCGCTATCTGCCACTAAGTGGCAATCAATCAATAATTAATGAAGCTTGGCTTTATCATGAGTGATGACCTCTTCTATATATTATTGAATCATCTCCTCTTCTCATATTCCCAAACAACAAACCTTCTTCATTCTCACCCAACCAAAATTTCAACACAGCATTGCTAATTAATTTAATTTCCATTTCCATGGAACTCACAAAAGAAGAAACAATGGCACCAAAATTACCCATGGTGGCTATGCTACCATCACCAGGCATGGGACATCTTATCCCAATGATTGAATTCGCCAAGCGAATTATTCTTCACCATAACATTCATGTAACCTTCATCATCCCCACTGAAGCTTCTCCTTCAAAAGCCCAAATCTCTGTTCTTCAATCTCTTCCAAAATCAATTTCTCACATTTTTCTTCCACCAGTTTCTTTCGCTGATCTTCCCTCAAACACCAAAATTGAAACTCTCATCTCTCTCACTGTTCTTCGTTCTCTCCCTTCTCTCCGTCAAACTTTCCGTTCCCTCTCTGATTCTTATACTCTCACCGCCGTTATTGTTGACCTATTCGGTACCGAAGCGTTCGATGTCGCCGTCGAATTCAACCTTCCTCGTTATGTTTTCTATCCTTCAACTGCCATGGCTCTCTCCTTTTTCCTTTACCTCTCTCGTCTTGATCAAGAGGTTCACTGCGAGTATAACGAACTCACTGAACCGGTTCATATCCCCGGTTGCATTCCGATTCATGGTAAGGATTTATTAGACCCGGTTCAGGATAGAAAGAACGACGCTTATAAATGGGTTCTTCGCAACGCGGAAAGATACCGTGAAGCTGATGGGATTATAGAGAACAGTTTCGTTGAACTTGAACCGGGTCCAATTAAAGAGTTACAAAAGGAAGAACCGGGGAAGCCACCGGTTTACCCGGTCGGACCGTTAGTTAATAAAGATGTGGCTCAAACCGGTTCGAATTCAGAGTGTTTAAAGTGGTTGGATGGTCAGCCACACGGGAGTGTTCTGTTTGTTTCGTTTGGAAGTGGTGGGACCCTCACGAGTAATCAGATAATTGAATTGGCTCTTGGGTTAGAAATGAGTGAACAAAGGTTTTTATGGGTTGTGAGAAGCCCAAATGATAAAGTTGCTAATGCTTCTTATTTTAGTGCTGACACACAAGCTGACCCTTTTGATTTTTTACCAAAAGGGTTTTTGGAGAGAACAAATAAGAGGGGTCTTGTGGTTTCATCTTGGGCCCCACAACCACAGGTTTTGGCCCATGGTTCAACTGGTGGGTTTTTGACCCATTGTGGTTGGAACTCAATTCTTGAGAGTGTTGTTAATGCTGTGCCTTTGGTTGTTTGGCCACTTTATGCGGAACAAAAGATGAATGCGGTTATTTTAACTGAGGATGTTAAGGTTGCATTGAGACCAAATGTTGGTGAAAATGGGTTGGTTGAGAGACAAGAAATTGCTAGTGTTGTTAAGTGTCTTATGGAAGGTGAAGAAGGGAAGAAACTTCGCTACCAAATGAAGGATCTTAAAGATGCAGCTGTTAAAACTTTGGGTGAAAACGGAACTTCTACAAATTACATCTCCAAATTAGCTCTCAAGTGGAGCAACAAATCCAATGTCACAAATTAAATTAAAAGTAGCTTGCTTATATTATTTATTACTCCTACTAGCTGCAATAACAACATCTTGTTAATATTTACTTTTCAATTATTAATGTTAATATTGAATTGTCAAAACTCTACACATAACCACATTTTACTTGCGCTGCGGTATTTATTTAGAAAATCTAACTTTAATTTAATTGATAAATATTAATAGTGTAACATTTATTCGTAAAATTTAATTTTAATTGAATTGATAAATATTAATAGATTAAATATAATGAATTCAAATATAAAATATTACGAATGTGTATAACATGTATTACACTGAATATGGACATTAGAAGAAGAAAAAAAATGTATTTGGGACCCAGTGAACAAGATCAGTCATGGGTAATTGGGCATGGCACCATAATGAGGTGATTGACACTTATCAAGTGCTTGGGGTGGTTTGGCATTCAATGGATATTGGGAAAAGTTTAGTTGATTTGTATTCTTCAAAAAATTGTCCTAATATAAACTATTTAAGTAAAAATGGTTACTATTAAGATAAGAACCTAATGGCTTTACTTCAACCACTTCTATTTAATAGTTGACACCAACATGGTGATGTCAAATAATTGCTGCATTTTCTAATTGCTTTAAGAATATATATATATTGTTGTGTATGATCAGTGTGGATTTGGAGAGTTTTATTTTAAACTTTTTTTTTATCATATTTAATATGTTTTATTAATTTTAATTAATAAAGAATTATTTATTTAACGATTTTGATCGGATAACGTTAATGAATTCGTAGTTTGGTTTAGGTTCTTAAAAAAGAAAAAAAAAATAAACGATTTGATATGATTTAGTTTTTGTCATATTTTATCATATACCCAAATCAATTCAAACTGATGAAAGAATATATTGATTAGGTTTGATTCAAGGTGGCTACAATATTTTCACAAATTATAGTTTTATATTTAGACAAATTTTGACCAATAAAGGTGTAACACTTTATTTTGTTGGTTCTATATTTCAGACGAAAAACTATAACCTAATAGTTTTATTTGATTATATTTTTGTAATATTTTTTTTTTTATGAAAAGACCAAAATCAAATTTAAGAATTTTTTCTTCTCTAATTCATATACATGATAAATTTTTATCATTAATCAATTAGTTAATAATTATTTTTTACAAATCAATTAATTAAAGGATAAATATTTTTTTATTAGTAGTGTTACTCTTAATTATTTTCTCGATAAATTACAATACAATAATTATAATTTATTATCAATTATTTGTCACTGGTTAATTAATTTAAAATAATTTCCACTAATCAATTAGCAAAATGAGAAATATACATATCATTAGTAGTGTATCTCTTATTTTGTTCTGGATTTTTTTCTTTTGCAAAAAACTACAATATAATAGTTATAAGTTACTGTCTGAACCATTCACATAATAAATATTTATTAGTAGTCAATTATTCAAAAGACAATGGATTTGTTTATTTAATATTTAAAAAAAGCAATTTTGACTATATATTTTTAAAAATTATTTTTATAAAAATTTATTTAAAAATAATAAAAGCTTTTTAGATTCATTTGTTATCAATTAAAAAAAGTAATTTTGACTTCTAATAATTTAGTTATTCATTATGAGATATTTTAAAATAATAAAAATCTCATTTAAAAAAAAAGTATATTTTAAAAATAATTTTTATGAAATTTTTTTCAAAATAGCTTTTCATTTTAATAATTTTTTGAAATTTTATTATTTAAAAAATTGTAGAAAATATATAAAATTCTTAACATCATATTTACAGATAAATTATTGAAACCAACTTTTCATTTGAAAATTTTTTTAAAAAAAAATATTATAACTAAAAATAAAATATAATAAAAATTATTTTAAAATAAACCTTTAATAACACAGACCCAATATTTCATCACTCAATGAATTAAAATTGAAAACATATTTTTCATCACCATCATGTTTCTTGGATGCCTTATAGATTAATAATAATAATAATAATAATAATAATAATAATAATAATAATAATAATAATAATAATAATAATAATAGTATATACATCGGATAAAAGTTTAAACAAAGTTACAATACTAATTTTCATTTACAATATAAATCATATATATATGAGATAAATGTTTTTCATCTATGAAATATATATATAATATTTTATATGCTATTATCTAGTGTGAGAGGGTTTTGGGTTGGGGTTTGCAAATTGCAATTGCATAGTTTGAGAGGTATAATGAATTCATTCATGTGTTCATCATAAACGGAAACTCCCTCACTCAACTCTTAACCAACATTATCCCATTCCCAATGAAGGTTTAGCATCACACACACAATCTTGTAAGTCTATTTTCCTTTTCGCTTAATATACTTCATTTTTCTGTGAAGAATTATTGATTTCATTTCATGGAGCCTAAACAATTATTGCTTTCTTCTTCACCCAAACTCTCTTTTTTATCATCATCTTCTACCCCTTTATCATTCTTCATCTCAAATAAACTTCCTTTTCTTCAAAAACCTAACCTTTCTCTCAAACTTCATTCCTCCCTCCAAAAATCCCAATTTTTCGGAACCAATTTGCGTTTGTTTCAGTCTGAATCATCGCATTTCGGTGGGCCCAGATTTCAATTTGTGCCTATAAGAGCAGCCGTGAAGAGAAGGAAAGAGCTTCCATTTGATAATGTCATACAAAAAGACAAGAAGCTCAAATTTGTTCTCAAGGTGAGGAAATTACTAGTGAGTACACCTAATAGGGTTATGTCTCTTCAAGAACTAGGTAAGCATAAAAGAGAATTAGGGTTAGACAAGAAGAGAAGATTAATTGCAGTTTTGAGGAAATTTCCTGCTGTGTTTGAGATTTTGGAAGAAGGGTGTTACTCTCTTAAATTCAAAATGACTTCTGAGGCTGAAAGGCTTTATCTTGAGGAATTGAGGGTTAGGAATGAAATGGAAGATGTGGTAGTTACAAAACTTAGGAAATTGTTGATGATGTCGTTGGAAAAACGGATTTTGTTAGAGAAAATTGCACACTTGGCAAATGATTTGGGACTTCCGAGGGAATTTCGCGACACCATTTGTCATAGATATCCACAGTATTTCAAAGTTGTTGAGACTGAAAGAGGCCCTGCACTTGAATTAACACATTGGGATCCTCAGCTTGCTGTTTCTGCAGCCGAGCTATCTGCAGAGGAAAATCGAATTAGGGAGATGGAAGAGCAGAACTTGATCATAGACAGGCCTGCTAAATTCAACAGAGTTAAGCTTCCTAAGGGTCTTAATCTTTCCAAGGGTGAGATGAGGAAGATAATGCAGTTCAGAGACTTGGCATATGTATCGCCTTACTCGGATTTCTCAATGCTTGGTTCTGGATCGCCGGAGAAAGAGAAGCATGCCTGTGGCGTTATTCATGAGATTTTGAGTCTTACACTTGAGAAGCGAACTCTTGTTGATCATTTCACTCATTTTCGAGAGGAGTTTAGATTCTCTCAGCAATTGAGAGGGATGTTGATAAGGCACCCTGATATGTTTTATATATCTTTGAAAGGAGACAGGGATTCTGTGTTCCTTAGGGAAGCATATCGAAATTCAGAGTTGGTAGACAAGGATAGATTGTTACTTATAAAGGAGAAACTTCGCTCTCTGGTTAATGTTCCACGATTTATTAAGGGTAGGGGTGCTGGTCGCACAAGAGTTGGAGATGGCATGGAAGAGAATGATATTGATAGCAGACAAGATCAAAGGGGTGAAGAGGAACGAGAATGGTCAGATGCTGATGATTTTGTGAGTGAAGATGATGACGGCGACGATGATGCTGATGATGACTGGATTGATGATGATGATGATGATGATGATACTCCACCAGATTTTGATGAGGAGGAAACTGGAACATTGGTGATTGAAAAGGGAAAGACAATAATACAAGTTCAAGATGCAAGAAAGAATAATGAAAAGAAGGTCCTTGTTCCAACACTCCATGATGGTCGTCCTAGAGAACGGTGGTAATCTTTAAAAGGCTTTTAAGCTCAAGCTCAGAATTTTCCATGAAAGAAAGCATTTGGCTGATTAATTTGTTGTGGTGGATACTTTAGGAAATGTGTTTGCCTCCACTATCTTGAAAGAATATGAACATCCTTCTTTGACCATCCATCATGGTTCTTGAATTTTCTCTTAAACAACAAAGGAGATATTATGTTGATATGTTCAACTCAAACCGAAATGTCCAACTGATGTAGATTTGACTATATATCTGTTGCTTGCTTTACTGTATAATAGATTGATGCTTCTTAGAAAGTATTGTCTTTGAAACTTATATTTGAACAGCCAAGTGGAATGAATGATTTAATTAATTAAGCAAAAGGTTCAATTGAGTGATATTTGTTGCTGCATATATTATTTATTTATATTGATTTCCCATGATTCAAATATTTACATTAATAATCATTATGCTACTTAATTATGCATATATAATGAAATATTTACACAATTTTGTTCCTTTTGATTGAAGGAGGTATTGCATTCTGTCATTTGGGGTGCCATTTCTAGGTATCTGCATTCCTTCAGTTTTGGAATCATAACCCACCAAACAGTTTTTCTGCCAAATTGCAAGCAGGAAATGTTTTAGGTTGTTTTACTTATGAATGATGACAATGACTTGTGAATGTCAGGTGGGTTGCTTCTGGATTCGGGTTCTTCATATAGATTCAAAGTTTGAATAGAATTTGTTCTTTGAGAGTTTAACAATAATTCATCCTGTTTTCGTTACAGAAAACTTGTATTAAAAATAAATGTCAAATAATAAATACTAACATACTGGAGTGCAGTGCAGTTTTTTGTAGCCTGTCCTCTTGAATATTTATTTGTCTGCTGCATATATCAATCTGACTTATAATATTCAGGTCTTAGTACTAAATTTATTTTACTGAATTTCTGCTGTTTACTTTTTTTTTTCTACCCCTTTTTCGTTGCAAAATAAAACATGATATATGATCTGTTTCTTTTGGAACTTCTTTTAGAGAATTGGTTTTTGAGATTTCTCTAGTCAAACTTCAGATTTGTACTAATTGCTAATTGTTACTACACTAATGAGAAGATTTAGGCAGATAAAAAAGTAGGGAATTTTTGCTAAGCTTGTTTGAGATATATGCTTCAATGACACATAAAATTAACCTATTTTGTAAAAGACATCAACCCCTCGTCAATTACAACAACGTGTTATCTATTCTATAAAAACAGCGTGTATCATTTAAACGATTTGAAGAGATCTGAGTGTAACTTGAATATAACAAATAAGCATGACAAGAGTGTTGGAAAAATAGTAGTGGAGTGAGTGAGTGTGATTTAAACATACCTAAGGAGTTGTAAAAAATATAAAATTTAAAGTCCAAGGTATTCAAAGTCTCTAAAAGAGACAAATATTTTATTTGATAAAAAGGTTTCATTAAAATATTTTTAAAATTAAAATTAATAGTCTCAATTGACTTTATTATTAATTAAAATACAAATATTTATACATAATCAATTATATTAATTTAATAAATAATTTTATATTCTAAAGTGTTTGAAAAATAATTTATAATATAAAATTTAATAATTTTATTAATATACTATCATATTAAATTTTGTCATAAACCTCCACAGTTGGACCGACTTTGTGACATATATTGGTTTGAAGACTTTTGCAGCAACATAAGATTTAAATATCCACAGTTGGACCGACTTTGTGACATATATCGGTTTGAAGACTTTTACAGCAACATGAGATTTGAATATAATATTTCTATATTGTATACATGTGTTTGAGAATCTTCATAAATTGAACTATCATTGGAAAATAAGATCCAGATATATTTAACATGTTATCAAATTTGGGTCAAGGATGATGCAAAGTTTGGTTAATGATGATGTATTAGAGTCTCATGTTAACAATATCAATATGCTTGGATACCCTCATTCTTTGAGATACAAGGCAGGCAAATTACAACAAGGCAGATAGTTTAAAAGTTTCAGTTAAATTTAAATTATGATTTGAAAACAATTCACGTTTAAAATTAAATTAAATCTTTTTTATTTAAAAAACAAAATACAAAGAACTACACTAAGTTTTGTCCTATTTCTTTTCTTTCTAAATCTAGGTTTTGTCCTATTCTTTTCGATTCCTAATGCGGCATTATTATGATTCAAGTTGCAGTGTCCTTTTCTTTTCCTTCAATAAGTTGCAATTAGGAGTGGAAGTAAGTTAAACCAACCAACATGAATTTATAGTTTAATTTATGATAGACTTATGTCATACCATAAATTAGACATAGATTTTTTTTTTAAAGTCTATTTAGTAGAAAAACTCATACTACAAGTCACTAAAAAAATATTTTAAGTGTATCAAAATGATATATTTAATCAAAATATTAATATTTTTATTAATATTATTATTATTATTACTATAATATTAAGTTTTTTTTGGGTGTTAAACCGTAAATTTGTTAAGGTTTTTTTAAATTTTAACACAATGATCTACATAATCGATAAACTTATTTAAAATTATCATTATCAAATATAATAGAAATACAATATAATGTAATGATATATACTTTAAATTTAAAATTATATTAGATATCAAAATAAAACCTTAATTTATTAATGTATTACTTTATTCTTTTATTTTTAAAAAAATCACATGATATATTGTGTAAACTGTTATTTTATAACAGTGAAATATATTTTTAACGTAGTTTTAGTCTTTATTTAAACTTGAAAAAATGTCACATCAATAAAAAAGATAAGTTGTTTAAAAATGGGCAAGCAAAGCCCAATAGAAGATGAAAAGGAGAAAGAAAAAGCCCAATAAAATGTTGAGAATGGACTGGAGTAGAAGCGAAAAGGAACTCGTAGTAAGGTCACAATCACCGCATGTATGACTCCCAAGCAAAGACTATTGATTCAACGTGTATGAATCGCGACATAAGGAGAACATGGCATCACCTGAACGACACGCGCCGATTATTTTGTACGAAACAGATTGTGACTGCAGCCGCCACTGCCATAGAGAATGTGGCGCCAAATTGCATCACCTCCTTCATGCAACCGCACATTTGGCCTTCCAACCAACAATTGTAATTATTATGTTCTCTTCTCAATTCTCCTTTTCTTTTCTTTTTTACTTTTTGGAACGGTCTCACCTATTCTGCTTAATGCTTATACATACATACGACACGCTGGTCATCAACCGAAAATGCGGGCCCCGTTTCCCCCGGTATGACTAAAATGCCCTTACCTAATTTCTACTTATAAAAGAGGCATTTATGTTTTGTTAGACCCACATGAAATTGTCTCTCCTACTCATTAAATATTTTCACTTACAAGGCATAAACCATGAAATTATGAAAACAATTTGTTGACTGTAATCACTACAAGTATTTCTTAACAAAATCTTATAAAGGTAGACGAGGGTATTTTGGTCTATGAAATTTGGCCTCGTGTTTAAAGTTAGGCCAACCCACATGAGCAGATTCTCATTATTTCAAAGTCGTTTCCTTGGAGTTTGTAATTCATTTAATTAAATGTTTTTTTAGTTCTCTATTTCTAAATTTCTATTAATAATACACACAACACATGAATCAGAGAAGAGAGGTTTCCCTGGGTGTGGTCACTTGCATTGCATTACATTATATTTTGTTCGTCCTGTTGCATCTGAATCTCAGGGATCCAATTGTTGAGAGAGAGACACACACACATCTCTTGTCCAGATTGCTGGTCTATAGACACCATTATATGAGCTTGATCATTAGTTGTTGTTTCCTCTCTGCATCTTCTGTTCTGTTCTTTGGGGGGGATATATACTGCTTTTGTTTCTGTATATTTATTCATTCATTGCTTCCCTGCCTCTCACTCTCATCCATCAGGGTATGTATATATGATATACATTCATTCATTACCATATTATTCTTTAATTATTATTTTTGTTTGTATACAATACAGTAACTCTCATTATCATCTGTTGCATATTTTGTTGGCCATCCATGATGCAACAATTGTCAAACAATTTTAGTCCGTTTGCTTAATTAAAGCTTTCAAATCACATTTGGTATATTATACTACTCTAAAATGAAATATAAATAAAAGATGATATATTAAAAAAGACATAATTAATATCCCATGAAACACTCGTTAGCAAGACATTAAATCAAAATACTACAGATTATTAAAATATGTCTGCTCTTACAAGTGTATAAACCACCACTAATTGTCCTCCCAAAAATATATATACCTTTTTTATTTACCGTGTAAGTTTTTAACTTGCAAATTATGAAAGGAACATGTAATAGGAATATTGTGATGGAAATTCCGAGGTCAATTTTAGTTTATGCTATTTTTGTTTTGTTTGGTGGGTACTAGTACGTTTTCGAGGTTGTAATTTGGTATTCATTTAATAGTGTTTTTGAAATTGGAGCATGTCGTATCAATTTTCCTTCCTAACAAGTCGGTTTAAAGTTAGATATCTTAAATAATATGCGGCAATTCCTAGAAAAATAAAGTATCTCTTCTGAATGAATTATAAACAAAAATAATTGCAACAACTAACAATCAAGCTTTATTTTATTAAATATATCAAATTACTCATTATTTTGTTTTCTCTCATTACAAAATCCACGTCTCATCTCCATATGTTCAAAGTACTTACGCTGAATTTCTACCGTTTTTTATAAGAAAAATAACTAAATTACTCATATTAAAAAATATTATTGATCACATTTAATTTATTTATGTAATTTCAATAAAAATAAAACTTATTGTCTAAATTACTCTCAATAACTAATAAATTGATCATTAAAAATATAAAAAATTAAATAAGACTGAAGTTTTTTATTTACACATATTTTAATTCCGATGAATATTTGTTTATATTTAATCAAATGGGAGTAAAATTAACGAAGGAACAAAGAATGTGACATATTTCTTCTCCTACCAATGTAACACTCGGGATATAGCTAAACAGAAAATTTCCCTCTTATTAAGATTTATCGAATTCAACGAACTTTGCATGTTTTTTCCCTAATGAATTAATGTCCATCTGATCCAAGTTAATATCTGAAGCAATATTCGTCTCGAATCTAACTATGTTCTTGGCTTTGGCTTTACACACAACACAACGATGTTTTTGTCCATAATATATAGGAGTTGCGTTCATTGGTAGGTAAATTAGTTTAACTATGACATGTTTTTTAACATCTTTAAGAAAGCTATCGTTGATAACAAGAAATTTATACATAGTTCTTGTAAGTTTTCTTATAAAATCCATGTTCACATCTTACAATTGTTTCAAGACAAAACTAAAAAAAGAAAAAACCAAAACTCAACATTATCAAGCTTTGAGGTCTGATATATAATTTGTAACCGGGTTGTATTTCAGAGTGCATCGCAGGGGTCTACGATCTAGTTTACAAAAACCCGATATAGTGGAAGATATTCTTGCTGAGTTGCATAAAAATAAATTGCAAGCTATGGCCTGCACTGCAGTTGCCATGCCTACCTCTCCAGCAACCATGGATATAGCAAAAGAGCATAATGGTCTTCGCCGTTCGCACTCCATCAACGACATATACACGCGTTCGATAATGAGGAGGTCTTATTCTGATAACCACCTGTGTTGCTCCTTCAACCGTATAAAAGCCACATCAGTGCAACCAAAACTTAAGCACAACCAGTCAATGGGAACTTCTCCATTTCAGTTTTCAGGTTCCATTCTCCCAAATTCATTGCGCTCATTCTTATTTGACCAACAAACCAGCAAGGACATACATACAAGTGAGAAGGATATAAATTTTGAGGAAAACAGTAAAGAAGAAAGAGTAAATAGAGCTAACTGGATAGAGAGACTTGTGGAAATTAAGAAGCATTGGAGAAACAGGATACCCAAAGAAAGCATCGATATGGATGTGATATGTGATGATGATAATAATACATCTGGTGAATGTGATTGTGATGATGACAGTGTTTGTATGGTGGATTATGATGATGAAGAAGAAGTGACATATGATCGTGACTCATTCTCAAAATTTCTTGTTCAAGTGCCATGGTCTGATACCAAACTATACTCTCAGCTAGCTTTTCTGTGCAACATGGCTTATGAAATACCCCAAATCAAGGTAAGCACCAATGGTATAACAAATTCTCAAGATTTGCATATGCAGTTTCACATGTGTTTTCCTTTTTTTTCACGAATGAGTCAAAAGAGAAACATAAACATATATTTCTTAACAAAAAATTTGCAGGCTCAAGAGTTGAGGAAATACTACAGCCTTCAATTTATAACATCTTCTCTAGAGAAGAAAGCTGCAGTGGCCAAGTTAAAAGAAAAACTTAATCAGGATTTACCGCGCATTCCTATGGATGATGACTCAGTAGCCTCTGATCAAGACAGCTTAGAGAAAGGAAAAGATAATGAACAGAAGCCTCAAATCCGACTTGCTTATGACATTGCTGCCTCAGCTGCCTCCTATGTCCAATTGCAAACAAAGAACCTCTTATCCCTTGCTGCTAAGTCACAGCAAAGTGATAATGAAGATTCCAATGAAGGAAGAGAGGACTCTACACAACAGGAGACAGAAGGCACTTCACCGCGAGCTTATAAATCAGAGGTTGCAGCTTATATGGCGGCATCAACAGTGACTTCTGTGGTTGCAGCAGGAGAGAGGGAAAAGCAGGAAGCAGCAAATAATCTGCAGTCACTTCATTCTTCACCTTGTGAATGGTTTGTTTGTGATGATTTCAGCAATTACACTCGATGTTTTGTAATTCAGGTAATACCTTAAACTACTACTCCAAGTTGTATATATTTGGTCTCAAAATACATATACAACTGTTTGAATTTCTGAGAGAGTACTTGTACTTAGTTGTACCATCAGGCTATATAATATTGGTGAAATTTGACAAATTAATATTTTTATTTCATGATGCAGGGTTCAGACTCTCTAGCATCTTGGCAAGCAAACCTCTTCTTTGAGCCTACAAAGTTTGAGGTAATCGTTTATTCATTGTTATGCTGCAACAAGAACAGTTGATAAGAAAAAACACCAAAGCACTCATAATCTATTCTCTTACAGAACACAGAAGTAATTGTTCACAGAGGAATATATGAAGCTGCAAAAGGAATATATGAGCAATTCATGCCGGAAATTTTGGACCATTTGAAAAGACACGGGGATCGTGCGAAGCTTCAATTCACCGGACATTCCCTCGGGGGAAGTCTTTCTCTTTTGGTTCATTTGATGCTATTGACTAGGAAAGTTGTCAGCTCTTCAACTCTTCGACCAGTAGTGACTTTTGGCTCACCATTTGTATTCTGCGGAGGCCAAAAATTAATCGATGAACTAGGCCTAGATGAGAGCCACATCCACTGTGTGATGATGCATAGAGATATTGTTCCGAGAGCCTTCTCCTGTAATTATCCTGACCATGTTGCTGTTCTCCTTAAGCGCTTAAACCGCACATTTCGTTCACATCCTTGCCTGACAAAAAATGTAAGCATCATTGTTCTATCATTATATTCATATTCATATAAATATACATCATTTATTTCATATTTACATTAATTTCTTTGTATATATTTTCAGAAGCTATTGTATTCACCAATGGGAAAAATATTCATTCTCCAACCGGATGAGAAGACATCACCTCCACATCCTTTACTCCCTTCAGAAAACGCCTTCTATGCGCTTGATAGTACTATACATGGATACTCTTCAAGAGTTCTAAGCACTTTTCTCAATCAACCACACCCTATTGAAACACTAAGTGATCCAACAGCATATGGCTCAGAAGGCACAATTCTAAGAGACCATGACTCCAGCAACTACCTTAAAGCTGTCAATGGAATCCTAATACAACATTCGAAGACTCTTGTTGGCAGAGTAAGAAAGCAAAGGATTGACGAACTTTGGCCAACGCTGACCTCTCCATCTCCACACTCATGGAGCCATGAACAGAACATGGAGAGATGCAGCTTGATGACAAAGGAGATAACAACAGGGGTCTAAAATTAAGCATCCTTTTTAGGTTCCTACAGAACAAATAGCTGAAATTAAATCATGAAATTAACTATAGCAAAGTAAATCATATTTTTTTTATGTATATTCCTAAAAATCTAGAATGCTAAGTGTTTATAATATATCCATGAGGATCACTCCATATTTGACTAACATTGTATAGTATAATATAAAATGTCAATAGTTCCAATAGAGTAAAAAGTTTCTACAGATTTTTCAAGAATGATGAGCATAAAGTTCTACAATAATGAAAACTAATTTAGTACGCGTAGTAATAGAAAATCAAGAAGCACAGGATCGGGTGCTATTAATTAAATACAACTAGAACGAAAATAAGCATCACTCTTGTATTTGTATGATGGGTATTTGAAATTAACACTAAACACACACTCACAGACATACACAAAAAAGCAGTACCTGAACACGCAGACATAAGATTTGGTGGCCACACGTTTTCTTCCTTTCCTTCGATGGCATCGCGTAATGCATAGGTATCTTTTCGTCACTATTATAAATAAAAAAACTATTTTTACGGATATTAAAAAATATAATTAAGTGTAGTTAATTTTTTACCTGTTATGTAAAACATATATTAAATTTATTAATTATCTCTTTTTAATATTAAATATTCAACTATTAGTATTAAATATTTGGATTAAATGAAATATGTATTAAAAATAGTAATATTAAATAAGTCAAGAGTACTTTTATTTGTAGTAGGAAGACTTTTTATTTATTTATAATAATAATAATAATAGTAATTAGAAGAAGTAAAAAAATATTATATTACTAATTAATTTTTTTTCGACAGAGTATTTTCTGTGTTGTTATTGTGGAAAAAGAAACAAATATTTGATTGTGTTTTAAAATATAAATCGGCCCAACAATAATAATTGTATGCTCAATCTCATCAAATTTATGATAAGAGATATAATAATAGATTCAGCAAATTAATAATAATAATAATAATAATAATAATAATAATAATAATAATAATAAGATACAGATATATACAATTATAAAAAATCCATATTAATAAGTTTCCCCCAAATTTATTTATTTTTGCATTAAAAATCCATTTTATGTGAATCCCAAAACAATTAATGGCAATACCTTATCTCTTCTAAATGGAATTTCCAATTAAAAATAGAAACAATAATAATTAAAATTAATAGTCATTACTTATTATAATTAACAAGCATTTATCATAAATAATAAAATGTAATCCACTTTTTATTTGGAAACTCTTGATGTGTTTTTTAATTATATTTTTCATAGTTTTTTCGGCGACTAAAATGAATTATCACTTTAGTAAAAAAAAATTGATTATCACTCTTGAGTTAAAAAAAAACATTCAATATCAAATAAAATATAATGGATGACATTCTCAAATTTGAGATTATTGTTGAATTCAATTAAAAAAAGTGTAATTCAATAATATAATTTAATAGGAGTATAAAAATAATATGTAATGAAATTTAATTATTGAATAAAAAAAGTAGTATAATTCAATATGTAATAAACTCTTTTTGAATTTAACTTTGTCAATGACAAATAAATATTCATTCCAACACTCACTGTTTTATTTTATAAAATTCAAACTATGTCTCACGCTAGTGCAATAATAATATGAGAATCAAAGTTGGTAGTAAATAAAATAAAGCAATAAATATTGGGAATCAAATTAATTATAATTTGAATGGAGATTCATTCTTTGAGTTTTATGTTTTGATTTTGTGAATAAATAAAGAGTATAAACAAGTGATATAAATATAATATAGTTATTGGGTTGTTAGGAGCATAAGAGAGGAGCAGCATTTAGTTGTAATATTGGGTGAGTTTGAGTTAGTTCACATTTGCCTTTTCCTTTGATAGCATTATTAAATATTTGTGTATATATTTACTTGAGGTGCACTGCCACTAATTTGAAATCCAAAATGGATTACATTAGTAAATTGCCTGACTGCATCTTGTCTTACATCTTGACAATGTTATCCATGAAAGATTTGTTGAAGACAACTATACTCTCTAAAAGATGGTGCAAGCTTTGGGGTTTAAGGAGAGATCTCTACTTTGATGTCTTCAATGTGTTTGGAACCCAAAATCAACTACTACATATCATCGATATGGATATGAGCAGAGATGAATTTGTAACACGAGTTCATCAATTTCTCAATAACTTTCATGGCACAAAGATCGATTCTTTCTTGGTCAATTTCTTTTTAAAACGTGAACAAAGCAGCACTATTAATCAATGGTTAAGTTTTGCAATTGCAAGGGGAGTTCAAAGAATCGATCTACTCTTGCTAGGATTGCCTTATGGAAATGACAATACTCGATGCAAACTTTATAAATTTGACTTTGCTTTATTTGCATATACTAATGCTTCAACCCTATATCATCTATCTCTTCAACATTGTGTTGTCTTCCATCCAATCAACTCTGATTTTATTCTTCCATTCAAATGTTTGAGATATCTTTCACTTCGAAGTGCAAAAGTCGATAAAATGTTCATTGAATGTCTATTATCTAATTGTCTTTTGCTTGAAGAGTTTTACTTATTATATTGTGTGCTCAAATCATTAAAGCTTAAGATAGTAAGTTCATCCTTACGTCATCTCAAGGTTATAGGGTGCTATACTGTATCCCACATTATTCTAGGTATTCAAGATGTCAAGAAACAAGATGATGTAAAATTGATTTTACTGGATTGTCCTAAACTCACTTCACTGGCGTATGATGCACATGATTTGGATACAATGAAAATTAATACCCCTATGCTGAATAGCATTCAATTCTCCATTTCATTTAAGAGAGATCTTAATGCATTTGTGGCTATCTGTGCAACTTTTACTCAACTTGAGATTATGCATCTTACCACATTAGCCATGGTTAGTCATAAAGTGTTTTTTTTTTTATATATATAATATTTTGAATCTTACATGTGGTTGTTCAGGTCACGACTTCCCTACCAATAACTCAACCACTCAAACATCTTAAGGAGTTGAACCTCGACGTTTCGGTGCCTTCGTACATCTTAAATGATGAGGAGTATGATCCATTGTGGATTTTAAACATCCTTCAAGCTTCTCCTCTTTTGCATAAACTTTCAGTCATGGTGAGTTAACATGGTTAATAAACTTATTTTACTTTTTATTTTTATCTATGTCTTCATAAATAAACGGAGAAGATGTCAATTTATTAATGGTTATTCATATTCAACGGAGAAGATGAGAGTAAGGATGAAAAAGAAATCAATTTTAAACCTTCCTATTTTTCCTATACCTCCACTTTCTTACCATTTAGCATTTTGCATAGTTAAAACCACACATTTAGAATCAATTTTAGGTTATTTGATTCCTCTAAGTAGTTGCTACTCTTGAAGTATTTTAATTTTGTGATTTTAATTGTCAGTTTGTATATCAAGAGTTCTTTGAAGATCAAAAAGATATTAGGGATGTTGAAACATTCTGTCATGAGAACGTAAAAGTTATTGAATTGGGAGGATGTGTTGGCAATTGGTTTGAAATTGAGTTTGTTATGAATGTTCTGAAAAGTGCCCACAAACTTGAGCGAATAGTTTTGAGTCCCTATTGGAGAGAAGATGAGGAATTGGATTGGAATTCGAATCCTGATTGGTTTCAAAGAGGGCGTGACAGGATTATCGAAAAGTTTCAAGGCGAAGAAGTAGTTGGACGAGAAAAACTTGTGCTCATATAAGATCAATTCTTTTTTTACATGTTTTTTTTTTCCTTCTTATAATAATTGATAGAATGCTCATAACTTTACTAGTACTTATGATCATACCAATAATCTATTAATATGCATTTGACTACCATAGTTTTGTGCTCTGCTTATATTTTATTTAACATAAAAATTAAGTACGTATTTTGGTATCTAGTTGTATATGTAAATTGTTTACCCCACTATCAAATTGTTTGGAGTGATGAGGTTCATCCTTCCAAAGTGAAAATGCACCATCTATTTCTAGGTTAGTTAGCAAGAATGTGCCGCTAAATATTTAGAAGAGATATAGACTTATAAATTGAGACTGAAGAACACAGAAGATGATAAACCTTCTTCTTAAATGTAAGCTTGTGTAGTGTATCAACAAATCACATAGGTGAGCCTCAAATTATAGGTATGTATGCAATTGCTAGTGCCTACAATATGATGAAATCATATTGCTTTGTGGCTATAGAGACTCTTGTGGATCAGTATTATCAACCATATTCTTTTCATCATATTGAAATTTGTTGCATTTTGAAAACTTGATGATGAGCTATTTTACCATATGCTTGGACATTTTGACTTATCTTATACCGTAAAACCATGGTCTGTTTAATAGGTGATTTTAGTGAATCATAAAATCACGGTTTCTATCAAACCTTATTAATTTGTGTCTTGTTATTTAGGACTAATATTACTAAAATGTATGGTCCATGATATCATACTATTTATTTATTTTTATTTATTTATGTGTTGCAATGATAGTATATATGTAGCACCAACACTTTTGATTGAAAACATATTTTAGTGTCTTGACATGGGTCGGTGTCCAATATTGACCGACATTTTAATTATATTTAATTAATTATTTTTTCAAAATATCATTGGCATTAGTGTGTCCAATGTCCGTGTTAGAATATTTGTAATTCATAAATAATCACATTTGCGAGTTATTAACTATATAACGGAACTAAGGTTGGAAGATGGAAAATAAACATGGACAAAATTAGAAACTACTTACATTGTAATTGTGAATGCAATGCACTCTTTAGTAGATAATATAAGGGTTTGGTTCAGAAGAGGGATCTTTCATACCACGTGGGGCTGACAAAGAACTTGTATTAAGAAAAAAAGCTCAATTGATATTATTAACAACTTGTAAATAATTTAATTCAAACTACATTTCTGCTGTCCATTTTTTTCTATCACTTTTTTTCTTCTCAAAATAAAATACGCATTTTAATATGATGCTTTAGAAATTTCTTTCATAAGAGAAATTCTAAAGAGAGATTTTCAACAAATAAAGGGGATGAGTGAGTGTCATCTAAACCTATCTAAAGAGATTAATGCAATCTCTCCCTGTACAATTATTTAGTCTCTATTTCATCATTTTCAAAATAAAATAAGGCATAGTGGCGTATGATCATTAGCGTCCATATCTAATAGTAGTATAAAAAAAAGGGAAAGTGACGCTTTGTTTAAACGAGAAGTAAGACATAAAATTAATTCAGTTATAAGTATTTACATACACACTTTATTAACATCATACTAATTTTCTGCGAGCACGCTCCGAGCACGCACGTACGAACGTTCATACTAGGTTTCTGCGAGCACGCTCTGAGCACGCACGCACGAGCGTTGTTCTGATTAACATAGACACGTTTCAACGCTCTGAGCACGCACGCACGCACGAGCGTTGTTCTGATTAACATAGACACGTTTCACGTTGAACAACGTTGAAGAAAATAAAATTGAAGAGGTTGGACGCATATCTTGAGAGGTAGGGAGGGGCCACGACATCCCCTAATTTTTTTTTAATTTTTTTATAAATAACAACGATAGAAAAGCAATAAAAGATTATTCAATTGTTCTTAAATAACAGTTCAAGTCGTTAATCATATTAGAAATTATACAATTAAAGAGATACAATATAATAAATTAATTCAACAAACTCTATATATTTTATACATAATCAATTATATTAATTTAATAAATAATTTTATATTCTAAAGTGTTTGAAAAATAATTTATAATACAAAATTTAATAATTTTACTAATATACTATCTTATTAAATTTCATCATAAACCTCCACAGTTGAACTGACCTTGTGACATATATATATCTATCTATAGGTTTGAAGACTTTCGCAGCAACATGATATTTGAATATAACATTTCTATATTATATACATGTGTTTGAGAATCTTTTGAGAATCTTCATGAATTGAACTATCATTTGAAAATAAGATCCAAATATATTTAACATGTTATCAAATATTTAATATGAATTCAAATATAAAATATTACGAATGTGTATAACATGTATTACACTGAATATGGAGATTAGAAGGAGAAAAAAAATGTATTTGGGACCCAGTGAACAAGATCAGTCATGGGTAATTGGGCATGGCACCATAATGAGGTGATTGACACTTATCAAGTGCTTGGGGTGGTTTGGCATTCAATGGATATTGGGAAAAGTTTAGTTGATTTGTATTCTTCAAAAAATTGTCCTAATATAAACTATTTAAGTAAAAATGGTTACTATAAGATAAGAACCTAATGGCTTTACTTCAACCACTTCTATTTAATAGTTGACACCAACATGGTGATGTCAAATAATTGCTGCATTTTCTAATTGCTTTAAGAATACATATATATATATATATATATATATATATATATATTGTTGTGTATGATCAGTGTGGATTTGGAGAGTTTTATTTTAAACTTTTTTTTTATCATATTTAATATGTTTTATTAATTTTAATTAATAAATAATTATTTATTTAACGGTTTTGATCGGATAACGTTAATGAATTCGTAGTTTGGTTTAGATTCTTAAAAAAGAAAAAAAAAATAAATGATTTGATATGATTTAGTTTTTGTCATATTTTATATCCAAATCAATTCAAACTGATAAAAGAATATATTGATTAGGTTTGATTCAAGGTGGCTACAATATTTTCACAAATTATAGTTTTATATTTAAATAAATTTTGACCAATAAAGGTGTAACACTTTATTTTGTTGGTTCTATATTTCAGACGAAAAACTATAACCTAATAGTTTTATTTGATTATATTTTTGTAATATTTTTTTTATGAAAAAGACCAAAATCAAATTTAAGAATTTTTTCTTCTCTAATTCATGTACATGATAAATTTTTATCATTAATCAATTAGTTAATAATTATTTTTTACAAATCAATTAATTAAAAGATAAATATTTTTTTTATTAGTAGTGTTACTCTTAATTATTTTCTCGATAAATTACAATACAATAATTATAATTTATTATCAATTATTTGTCACTGGTTAATTAATTATAAAATAATTTCCACTAATCAATTAGCAAAATGAGAAATATACATATCATTAGTAGTGTATCTCTTATTTTGTTCTGGATTTTTTTCTTTTGCAAAGAACTACAATATAATAGTTATAAGTTACTGTCTGAACCATTCACATAATAAATATTTATTAGTAGTCAATTATTCAAAAGACAATGGATTTGTTTATTTAATATTTAAAAAAAGCGATTTTGACTATATATTTTTAAAAATAATTTTTATAAAAATTTATTTAAAAATAATAAAAGCTTTTTAGATTCATTTGTTATCAATTAAAAAAAGTAATTTTGACTTCTAATAATTTAGTTATTCATTATGAGATATTTTAAAATAATAAAAATCTCATTTAAAAAAAAAGTATATTTTAAAAATAATTTTTATGAAATTTTTTTCAAAATAGCTTTTCATTTTAATAATTTTTTGAAATTTTATTATAAAAAATTGGAAAAATTAGATAAAATATTTAAAGTAATATATTATATAAACTATTTAAACAAATTTTTTATTTAAATTTTTATTTTTAATTTTTTTAAAAATATTTTATGTTTTTCATGTATGAAATATATATATATATATATATATATATATATAATATTTTATATGCTATTATCTAGTGTGAGAGAGTTTTGGGTTGGGGTTTGCAAATTGCTATATATTAATAATTTCATGAATTAAAATGATCAAACTAATTTGATTTAATGGCAACACTTTATATCTCTAAATGCTACATGTGGCAGCCTTAACATACAAGTATTAATTCAAAAACAATTTCTTTTGATATCTATATTATATAAAATTACAAAAAAAAATCATCAACTTTTAATGATAATATTTTATCTCTCTTAAACGCCGCGCATGATAGTCTTATACCATACAATCATTTATTTAAAACAAATTTTTTAACATTCATTTCAAATAATTTAAAAATAGAATCTACAATAAAAAAACATTTATAATTAAAAATAAGATAAGGAATAATTGATAACTCTATTAATAATTTCAAACAATAAAAATAATTAAAAAACGATAAAGAAAATTGCAAAGAGTATTTCTACGACATAAGTACTTCTCTTGAGATTATTTTTTAACTTTATTAACATATGATCATTAGCGTCCATATAAAAAAACGGTATCTATTTTTTTACAACTTACACTCACAAAGATATAGTTACGTAATAGTAGTATAAAAAAAAGGGGTAAATGACATTTGTTTAAACGAGAAGTAAGACGTAAAATTAATTCAGTTATAAGTATTTACATACACACACTTTATTAACATCATACTAGGTTTCTGCGAGCACGCACATTCATACTAGGTTTCTACGAGCACGCTCCGAGCACGCACGGACGAGCGTTCATACTAGGTTTCTGCGAGCACGCACGCACGAGCGTTCATACTAGGTTTCTGCGAGCACGCTCCGAGCACACACGCACGCACGAGCGTTGTTCTGATTAACATAGACACATTGCACGTTGAATAACGTTGAAGAAAATAAAATTGAAGACGTTGGACGCGGATCTTGAGAGGCAAGGGCCACGACATCCCCTGATTTTTTTTAATTTTTTTATAAATAACAACGATAGAAAATCAATAAAAGATTATTCAATTGTTCTTAAATAACAGTCCAAGTCGTTAATCATATTAGAAATTATACAATTAAACAGATAAAATATAATAAATTAATTCAACAAACTCTATATATAGATAAAAAAATCATAAATTGAATATATTTTATTTGAATGAATTGTGTGATATTCCAAAAACTTATGTGAATTATATGATGCATGAAAATTGTGTGACTCGTAAAAATTGTAAAACCTGAGAATTGAAATTCTAACATTTTCAATTTGTCTACTACGTACGAATCGCAATAAACTTTAAAAAAAAAACTATATCACTTTTATGAATTTTAATTATAATAGTTTAATTAATACTTATAATTAACTCTCCGACTTTGTATATAACAGAGTTATCCTTCTTACTTGGATCAATCCTCACCTTTGATTTTTAGTAGAATGAGTTGTGAGATGCTTCCCTTGTAATGTGTTGACTCATGTCATAGGTACTATGAGAGGTTAGTGGTCTGTATCATATCCATTTTAATTATAGTGAATAATATCACAATTAACCATGTGAACAAAACAAGAAGGTTCTATCATCTAGATTAACCGTAATTAGTATTAAAAACAAAACAAATGAAAAAATTCTACAATATCGTCTTGGTAAACCATAATTAGTATTAAATATTGATTTTGATAATAATATCATTATCAAATTATAAAACATTTCTAATTGTATCTAATATTAATTCTATTAATAATTTCAGGAATTAAAATGATCAAACTAATATGATTTAATGGCAACACTTTATATCTCTAAATGCTACATGTGGCAGCCTTAACATACAAGTATTAATTCAAAAACAATTTCTTTTGATATCTATATTATATAAAATTACAAAAAAAAAAAAAAAAATCATCAACTTTTAATGATAATATTTTATCTCTCTTAAATGCCACATGATAGTCTTATACCATACAATCATTTATTTAAAACAATTTTTTTCACATTCATTTCAAACAATTTAAAAATAGAATCTACAATAAAAAAACATTTATAATTAAAAATAAGATAAGGAATAATTGATAACTCTATTAATAATTTCAAACAATAAAAATAATTAAAAACGGCAAAGAAAATTGCAAAGGGTATTTCTACGACATAAGTACTTCTCTTGAGATTATTTTGCAACTTTATTAACATATGATCATTAGCGTCCATATGAAAAAAACGGTATCTATTCTTTTACAACTTACACTCACAAAGATATAGTTATGTAACAGTAGTATAAAAAAAAGGGAAAATGACATTTGTTTAAACGAGAAGTAAGACGTAAAATTAACTCAGTTATAAGTATTTACATACACACTTTATTAACATCATACTAGGTTTCTGCGAGCACGCTCCGAGCACGCCCGCACGAGCGTTGTTCTGATTAACATAGACACGTTGCACGTTGAACAACGTTGAACAAAATAAAATTTGAAGAGGTTGGACGCAGATCTTGAGAGGCAGGGGCCACGACATCCCCTAATTTTTTTAATTTTTTTATAAATAACAACGATAGAAAAGCAATAAAAGATTATTCAATTGTTCTTAAATAACGGTCAAAGTCGTTAATCATATTAGAAATTATACAATTAAACAGATAAAATATAATAAATTAATTCAAACAAACTCTATATATAGATTAAAAAAATCATAAATTGAATATATTTAATTTGAATGAATTGTGTGATATTCCAAAAATTTGTGTGAATTATATGACGCATGAAAATTGTGTGACTCGTTAAAATTGTAAAACCTGAGAATTGAAATTCTAACATTTTCAATTTGTCTACTACGTACGAATCTCATCAAACTTTAAAAAAAAAACTATATCACTTTTCTGAATTTCAATTATATCACTTTGATTTTTAGTAGAATGAGTTGTGAGATGCTTCCCTTGTAATGTGTTGATTCATGTCATAAGTACTATGAGAGGTTTGTGGTCTGTATCATATCCATTTTAATTATAGTGAATAATATCACAATTAACCATGTGAACAAAACAAGAAGGTTCTATCATCTAGATTAACCGTAATTAGTATTAAAAACAAAACAAATGAAAAAATTCTACAATATCGTCTAGGTAAACCATAATTAGTATTAAATATTGATTTTGATAATAATATTATTATCAAATTATAAAACATTTCTAATTGTATCTAATATTAATTCTATTAATAATTTCATGAATTAAAATGATCAAACTAATATGATTTAATGGCAACACTTTTTATCTCTACATGCTACATGTGGCAGCCTTAACATACAAGTATTAATTCAAAAACAATTTCTTTTGATATCTATATTATATAAAATTACAAAAAAAAAAAAAAAATCATCAACTTTTAATGATAATATTTTCTCTCTCTTAAATGCCACATGATAGTCTTATACCATACAATCATTTATTTAAAACAATTTTTTTAACATTCATTTCAAACAATTTAAAAATAGAATCTACAATAAAAAAATATTTATAATTAAAAATAAGATAAGGAATAATTGATAACTCTATTAATAATTTCAAACAATAAAAATAATTAAAAAACGGCAAAGAAAATTGCAAAGGGTATTTCTACAACATAAATAATTCTCTTAAGATTATTTTTCAACTTTATTAACATATGATCATTAGCGTCCATATGAAAAAACTTATTAACATATATGATCATTAGCGTCCATATAAAAAAAACGGTATCTATTTTTTTACATCTTACACTCACAAAGATATAGTTATGTAATAGTAGTATAAAAAAAAGGAAAAATGACATTTGTTTAAACGATAAGACGTAAAATTAATTCAGTTATAAGTATTTACATACACACACTCTATTAACATCATACTAGGTTTTTGCAAGCACGCACGGACGCACGAGCGTTGTTCTGATTAACATTGACACGTTGCACGTTGAACAACCTTGAAGAAAATAAAATTGAAAATGTTGGACGCGGATCTTGAGAGGCAGCGGCCACGACATCCCCTACTTTTTTTTAATTTTTTTTTATAAATAACCACGATAGAAAAGCAATAAAAGATTATTCAATTGTTCTTAAATAACAGTCCAAATCGTTAATCATATTAGAAATTATACAATTAAACAGATAAAATATAATAAATTAATTCAACAAACTCTATATATAGATAAAAAAAATCATAAATTGAATATATTTTATTTGAATGAATTGTGTGATATTCTAAAAACTTGTGTGAATTATATGACGTATGAAAATTGTGTGGCTCGTAAAAATTGTAAAACCTGAGTCTACTACCTACGAATCGCATCAAATTTTAAAAAAAACTATATCACTTTTCTGAATTTCAATTATAATAGTTTAATTAATACTTATAACTCTCCGACTCTGTATATAACAGAGATTATCCTTCTTACTTGGATCAATCCTCACCTTTGGTTTTTAGTAGAATGAGTTGTGAGATGCTTCCCTTGTAATGTGTTGACTCATGTCATAGGTACTATGAGAGGCAGGGGCCACGACATCCCCTAATTTTTTTTAATTTTTTTTATTTCATCAAGATAGAGGTATTAAAAAAAATAATCAAAACATTATAGTTAATTTCTCTACGACGAAAATAAAATCAACCTTTTTCTTTCAAGACATCCAGACATCATATCAATATCTTACGGATCACTAATTTAATATCTAGCCTAACTCAGCATGGGGAAAAGCCCTTACCTTGAACGCTTTCCTTCCACGTAACACTATATATCCCTCGAAAAATCTCATAACGATGAAGGAACAAAAGCTTAGAGCTTCCACAAGAAAGAGATGTAATATGTGGGTGGTTGTTTAAGTGACTTGAAAATATTTGAGATAAAGAAAATATAATGTTGCGAATGGAGACATGAAACTGATTAGAGAAAGAGAGTAATTTTTCTCATTGAGGTTAATTGCACACATCTTCATTTGGAATAATATCATTCAATAATTGACATTCATGTACACTTATTCTTGCTTGTTACACATTTGAGTGAATGTAAAATTTTGACCAAAATTGACTTGGTCATTGTTCACTCTAAAAAAATACTCCTATACGAGTTTTAATTAATTACTAACAAAACCCCAACAATTAATTAATTAATTAATATGAATATGAATATACTTCATCAAATAATTAAAATTAAAGGAACAATTATCTTACTATTGTCACGCTAAATTAATTAAATAAAATATATAAATAAAACTAAGGACTTTCACTAATTCTATTATCTCCTTGGTTAAATACTTATTTGGTCTAAAATAAAACTAATAAATGATATAACTTCTATAAATTATAATTTAATTAAATAATTCAACTAATGTTTTCAT
>NC_021162.2:76155250-76175775 GCF_000331145.2 Cicer arietinum
AAAATATTGAGGTGTAAAAAAAAAAAAAAAAAAAACAAAACAAAATATCATTCACCAACTTTATACTGCACAAACCCCACAAAGAATGGTAACAATATTCCAAAATTGAAGGTGTTTGTGTTATTGATTTGATCAGGGTCAACCAAAAGATATATACTAGGAGGAATGAGAAGACATTTTTTTTTTACAAATTTTATATAATTTATATTTGCATTCACCAATTTCTTAATTATACAAGTCAAGCATAACAAAAATTATCATGTTCACTCTACTCTAACAAACTATGACTCGTCCTAATAACAATGGCTATGCTCTTGGAATCAAATTAACATTTGGCTGACAGAAAATGTTGCAACGCTTTAGAGGATTAAAATGAATAATGATAATTATAATTGAAAAATATACTTAAAAACGAGTTGAAGTGTAAAATTGGAATAATTAATATAAAACGTGATGATGAAATAAGAACTCAAAAATGTTTCTCAAATTAGAGGGCAAATGTACTTTAAAATATTATTAAAAACAAAAATAAAATACAAAGAATCCGGGAAAACTATATAAAAATCAAAGAAAATAATTACAGTAGATATAAACTATTAGCTCATTAAAAATCAATGATCTAAAATTACTATGAAGAAAAAAAGAGTACATTAAATATGAAAGTAAAAAAAAAATTATATTCAGGATATTTTAATTGAAAACATACTAAATATTATAAGAAAAAGTAATTATGCATGCATGAGGAGACTTGACTGACTATTCTAAGAGGAAGGACTAAGTCAGTTGTTGTCGTCCCTCCCACAATTTCCTTCCTCTTTCTATTTATTTGTTATTGTAAACAACAAAAGCCATCAAGACATCACTTATATCTCTAGCTATCTCCTTCGAAACAAACAATTAACTATTTCTCCATGTATAATTAAGGTTGGTGTTTCCTTAACAATTTTGTTTCTTTAACTAACTTAGTAGTATTATCAATTACTTGTTTCTTTACAAGTTTATTTCCTTGTTATAAGTTAAAGTAACTATACTTGTTTATCCTTTATCAGGCGATTCAATATCATTGACTAATTCAATTGCTAGCTCCACTTTGTTCGTATAGTTCAATTCCTTTTTTCTTGTTTCTCTGTTAAGAAAAAAATGTATCCGTGTTTCATAGTGTGCAATTGACTTTTGGATACTTGACTTGAATTTAAATATCCAACTTGTTGATGGCTCTATTTTTTTAATTAGCTTAAATTAAATTATTGACTTTGTTTTCTAGTTACATTAATTCATTTGTACTAATTTAACTTTTGGACAAAAAATCAAGTTTCTAATTTGATGCTGGATTTTGCAGGTATAGTCTTGTGTTGTATTGAGGTTAATTACTTGGACGCACAAGTAGTTTCATCATGAACGCAAGGGGACAAAAATTTGTGAGGTGAGGTTACTCAATAATAATCTTTAGACCAATATCTTCTGTTTCTAACTTTAGGACTCTAATTTCCCTAATTTATTCATGTTTCCTCACTATAGTCATTTTGTTTATTTCCTTCACAAAGAAAAACTTCATTTTAAAAATGAAACTTAATTTTTCACCAAATAAATATGAAACTATACTGTTTTAAAACCTGCAATTTATAATAAAGTAATTTTGACAGGTTGTAACAAAATTTTGCTTTAGTGATCCAAATTACAATAGTGAAACAATAGTTGATGTGGTATTAATACTTTGAGTCTTTGACAACACATACTAAGATAATATAGTATGCTTTTTTTGTTTTCCTAAGTTAGGTAGTTACCAATTTCAAATTAACAATAAGATTTGGCATGTCTCTCATTCCAGGTTTGATGATTGGAGATCAGAGTCATCTTTTAGTATAGAGAATGAAGATTTTGTAAACAAAAGAAAAAGGAGACCAAGTGTAAGTGATGTTTTGAAGAGTATGGGAAGAAGATTTGAGAGTGGATCAGAGAAGATGAAGAAATTCAGAAGACCTTCTTCAATAGTCCATCCTGTAAGTGAAGGACAAACAAAGAAACCGACTTATTCTAAGCGAAAAATTCTTGATCCACAAGGGCCAATGCTTCAGAAATGGAACAAAATCTTTGTACTCACATGTGTTATGGCAATTTCAATGGACCCTCTTTTCTTTTACATTCCAGTGATTGTTGGTAGAGAAAAATGTCTTGATTTGGATGGAACATTGCAGACTACTGCTAGTGTTCTTCGCACCTTCTTCGATCTTTTCTACATTCTTCGCATCATCTTTCAATTTAGAACCGGATTTATTGCACCTTCTTCTCGTGTTTTCGGAAGGGGTGAGCTCATTGATGATCCTGTCGCGATAATTAAAAGATACTTGAGTTCTCATTTCATCATTGACATTCTATCAATTCTTCCAATTCCACAGGTATCTCTCACTTCAACTCATTCTTTAAGTATATTTTCCAATGACAAATACCAATACTTATTCTGATCCTCTGAAGCCTTGCAGCTCTCTCAAGCCAAATGTTGACAGGTCAATTAATGTAAAGGCTGAGAGTCTCTCATAGTTTGGATTATCTATTGGCTGTTACATTATTCCAACGACCAACATTTAACTAGAGAGAGTGTCAGGGATTCAAATGATCCATGTCATAACCCAAGTAAGCCTAAGAAGAATGATTTAGGCCCATGTGGCTCAAGGACTAGAAGTTCCCTTAGATGATGAGTCCCCAGTTTCTAGAATGAGCTAGATAAGTCCCATTATGATGAGTCATACTGTGTTATAGTGCAGCCAATATGCCAATTTTTGTTATGCTTAGCTTGTATAAGTCCCATTACAATCCAAGTTGAGTACTATGGCAGAAAAGTTAATTGATTTGTCATAATAATATTCTTAACATGATTTTGTTGTTGTTTTGACATTTCAGGTTATAGTTTTGGCTATAATTCCACACCTGAAAAATTCAGGTCCATTTGCAGCAAAGGATTGGTTGAAGTATACAGTATTAATTCAGTATGTGCCTAGACTCCTGCGGATTCGTCCACTATTCAAAGAAGTAACTAGAACTTCAGGCATATTAACAGAGACAGCATGGGCTGGGGCTGTTTACAATCTTTTACTCTACATGCTAGCAAGTCATGTAAATTGATTTAATTGCATTCTTCAGATTCAATTATCTAATAAATGGTCCTAGTTACTATGACAAAATGTTATGATAACCAAATTATTGTGTGTGGCTGTGGCATTTCAGGTGGTTGGAGCTAACTGGTATCTGCTTTCAGTAGAATCACAGGTGCGGTGCTGGCGCCGAGAGATGAAGAATGCATCGCTCTTTCATGACTCATACTTGGGTTGTGGACGCCAAAATGATACGGTCTCCTTACTTCTCAATAGTACATGTCTTTTGGTTGACCCTGATCAAATCAATGACTCATACACCTTCAATTTTGGAATATTTTTCGATGCTCAACAATCCCGTGTGATAGATGCAACAACTGATTTTCCTCAGAAGTTCTTCTACTGTTTTTGGTGGGGTTTGCGCGGTTTAAGGTTGGTGAATGATACTTTGTGTTCTTCTCTTAATTTTGCCTTCATCATATAACCTTTAGTGGAGCTAACATGTAGGAAACAAAACAAAAAAATACGAGACTAATAACATGCCAAAAGTAATAAATTTTGTAATATGTTACAGTTCTCTTGGACAAAACCTCAAGACAAGTACTTATGTCCCGGAGATAGCCTTTGCAATTTTCATTGCCATCTTTGGACTATTTTTATTCTCACTACTTATTGGAAACATGCAGGTAAGTGTTGATAAGGCCTATTATTAGATCTTAGAGATGAAATGTTTTTCACATATATATTTTATGGAGAACTTCTTGACACTCAAATTAACAAAAAAAAAAAACAAACACATAGGCTTATTTATAGATTATGTTGAACATTGTTACAGAAATATCTGGAATCTACAACTGTTAGGGAGGAAGAGATGAGAGTGAAGAGGAGGGATGCAGAACGGTGGATGTCGCACCGTATGTTACCTGATAACTTGAAGCAAAGAATTAGAAGGTATGAACAATACAAATGGCAAGAAAATAGAGGTGTTGAAGAGGAGACATTAATTCATAACCTCCCTAAAGATCTCAGAAGGGACATAAAGCGTCACCTTTGCTTAGCTTTAGTCAAGAAAGTGAGTAACATTCATAATATCATTTCACCATCTAATTTTTTTTGTCCAATTATATGTACTATATTGCACATGTGATGTGTAATAAGCATTTCATGTACTTTAATGTTGCATTAGGTGCCAATGTTTGAGAAAATGGATGGGCAATTGTTAGATGCAATGTGTGATAGACTGAAGCCAGTTCTATATACAGAGAAGAGTTGCATTGTTCGCGAAGAGGATCCGGTCGATGAAATGCTTTTCATTATGCGTGGAAAAGTTGCTACCATGACTACAAATGGTGGAAGAACTGGTTTCTTCAACTCCTTATTTCTAATGCCTGGTGATTTTTGTGGAGAGGAGCTTCTAACATGGGCTTTGGATCCTAACTCATCCTCAAATCTACCTACTTCAACTAGAACAGTTGAAACTATATCTGAAGTTGAAGCATTTGCACTCATGGCTGATGACTTGAAGTTTGTTGCTTCCCAATTTAGACGTCTTATAAACAGCAAACAACTCCAACACACTTTTAGGCAAGGCTTGATATCGTGCTTTCTCCTTTTCTGTTTTAATTTGATGATTCACCATTACATTTTATGAATAAGTGGAGTTCTACATTAAATAGGTTCTGACTTTTGAGAGTAATGTGCTTATATAGTCTCATCAAATTCAATTTGGGTTTATCTTATAACATTAGCACATGTATATGTATTTGGAAGAGCTTACGAAAATAACATGTGACATGCTCATATATAGGTTGTTTTCATCTTGGTTCAGTAAGCTGTGCAGAATAGCTTATAAATACAGTTTATATCTTGTGTGAAAACAATTTAACCGCATTACCTCTTTGACAAGAGATATAACTCATACATAAAGGCTTAATTTTAAAACAAAAAAAGAATTTATTGGTTAAACTTGTTCAACAATATATACTTTTGCAGGTTATATTCACCCCAATGGAAGACATGGGCTGCATGTTTCATACAAGCGGCCTGGCGGCGATACCGGAAAAAGAAGATTGATAGGACATTGCGTGAAGCAGAAGACAAGCTACAAAATGCTTTGGCAAATGAGGAAGGATCAACTATAAGCCTTGGTGCAACCATATATGCATCAAGGTTTGCTGCAAATGCATTACGAAACTTGAGAGAAAATAACAGACACAACAGAATGCCGCAGAGACTATTGCCTCTTTTGCCTCCAAAGCCAGCTGAACCTGATTTCACTGCTCAGAAACACTAGGCCTAGCTTAGAAATATAAGTTTAGATATGATAGAAACAAAACTACCAAATGGAGTATGTGAAACATTATCCATACTCCATTGTATTTGTATGCATATATATATATATATGTAACTCTGTAAATTTTGCTTGTAGTAGGACAGATATAGTTCATTTTGTCTGAACAATAAAACACCTAGCTAGGTGCATGTGGTTTTATTTATAGCACACTTTTTTTGTCCTTTAACAAATGGTAGCATTTGAGTATTAATTTTGTCTATGGTACCCAATTAGTATTTGTCTATGGTCTGTTGCCAAATAAATATATAAAAGGAACTGCAAGACCAAATACTATCCATGTTACTGTTAGAAGCATATATAATTGTGTGTGTATGCTGTGGTATCCTCTATAATTGTGGGACATGTGATTGAAACCTGAGCTTCGATTATTGAAAGAGAGAATGATGACACCGGAAAGAAGCTCAACTTAATGATTAATACTATTAACTATACTGTGAATTGAGTAAAAACAAAACTATATTGTGAATTGTACCGACATTTTTAAATTTTATACTGTGAATAGGTATAAAAAAGAAAATTATTGGTAATTAATTTATTAAAAACTAATCTATTGTGTAAATAAAAAATAGTCATATGTATCTTTTCATAAATTATTTGATATTTAATAATTAATAAAAAAATAATACTTCATCATTCGTCATAAACTAAGTACCATTTTTATTCATTATATACTTATTAAAAAATAATATAAATAATAATAGTAATTTAATAAATTATCTTTATAATTTTTATGAAATTATCATATTAAAGATAGATGTGTTTATCATTATAAATGTAAAACAAAAAATATTCAAAAAAATATATTAAAATATAATATTTTTAAAATAATATATATAATAATTGTAGTTTAAAGATAGTGTATTGATCTTGTACAAGAATTTTACACTTTAATTTCATCTTAACTATTTGATCATTGTTTCTTTAAATTTTAATCTAATAACTAAACGGTACACTAGATGGTATAATTAAGAAATAATATCTAATTTTATATTAAAAATAACTGAGACCTATATATTCCTTCATTCCTTCAAAACTCTAATTTCCCTTAAACCCTAATTTCGGAAAAATTTCCCCAAATTCGACACTGGAACATGAGAAGAGCCAAAGGATGTACAACCTGTTCGCACACAATCTCTGAGAGATTCTAAGCGCAGGTAATTCCAATGAAGATGTTGATGATGTTGAGGGGTTACCTTGCACGTTGAAAGAAAATAAAATTGAAGAGGTTGGACGCCGATCTTGAGAGGCATAGAACAAGACATCCTCTAATTTTATTTTTATTTTTTTTATAAATAACAACAATAGATTAATCAAATAATATTAATATATTATTAAAATATATTTAATTAAACATATGTGATGTTTGAGAAACTGACGTCGACTTTTTCTCTTTATTTTGATTATATTTTCCATAATTTTTTTTATAAGAATATAATAAAAAGCAATAATCTTCCAAATCGTTAATCATATTAACAATTATACAATTAAAGATAAAATATAATAAATTAATTCAACAAATTCTATATATAGATAAAAAAATTATAAATTGAATCTATTTTATTTGAATGAATTGTGTGATATTCCAAAAACTTGTGTGAATTGTATGACGCATGAAAATTGTGTGACTCATAAAAATTGTAAAACATGAGAATTGAATTTCTAATCTTTTCAATTTATCTACTACGTACGAATCGCGTCAAACTTTAAAAAAAACTATATCACTTTTATAAACACGCTCCGGAACATGCATGGACGAGCGTTGTTCTGATTAACAACGTTGAAGAAAATAAAATGCGGATAGAGACAGGGGACATGACATCTCCTAATTTTTTTTTTATTTTTTTTATAAATAACGAAAAGCAATAAAAGATTATTCAATTGTTCTTAAATAACAGTCCAAGTCGTTAATCATATTATAAATTATACAATTAAACAGATAAAATATAATAAATTAATTCAACAAACTCTATATATAGATAAAAAAAAATCATAAATTGAATATATTTTATTTGAATGAATTGTGTGATATTCCAAAAACTTGTGTAAATTATATGACGCATGAAAATTGTGTGACTGGTAAAAATTGTAAAACCTGAGTCTACTACCTACGAATCGCATCAAATTTTAAAAAAAACTATATCACTTTTCTGAATTTCAATTATAATAGTTTAATTAATACTTATAACTCTCTGACTCTGTAAATAACAGAGTTATCCTTCTTACTTTGATCAATCCTCACCTTTGATTTTTAGCAGAATGAGTTGTGAGATGCTTCCCTTGTAATGTGTTGACTCATGTCATAGGTACTATGAGAGGTTAGTGGTCTGTATCATATCCATTTTAATTATAGTGAATAATATCACAATTAACCATGTGAACAAAACAAGAAGGTTCTATCATCTAGATTAACCGTAATTAGTATTAAAAACAAAACAAATGAAAAAATTCTACGCCTAGGTAAACCATAATTAGTATTAAATATTGATTTTGATAATAATATTATTATCAAATTATAAAACATTTCTAATTGTATCTAATATTAATTCTATTAATAATTTCATGAATTAAAATGATCAAACTAATATGATTTAATGGCAACACTTTATCTCTCTAAATGCTACATGTGGCCGTATACAAGTATTAATTCAAAAACAATTTCTTTTGATATCTATATTATATAAAATTACAAAAAAAAATCATCAACTTTTAATGATAATATTTTATCTCTCTTAAATGCCACATGATAGTCTTATACCATACAATCATTTATTTAAAACAATTTTTTTCACATTCATTTCAAACAATTTAAAAATAGAATCTACAATAAAAAAGTTTGATGATTGGAGATCAGAGTCATCTTTTAGTATAGAGAATGAAGATTTTGTAAACAAAAGAAAAAGGAGACCAAGTGTAAGTGATGTTTTGAAGAGTATGGGAAGAAGATTTGAGAGTGGATCAGAGAAGATGAAGAAATTCAGAAGACCTTCTTCAATAGTCCATCCTGTAAGTGAAGGACAAACAAAGAAACCGACTTATTCTAAGCGAAAAATTCTTGATCCACAAGGGCCAATGCTTCAGAAATGGAACAAAATCTTTGTACTCACATGTGTTATGGCAATTTCAATGGACCCTCTTTTCTTTTACATTCCAGTGATTGTTGGTAGAGAAAAATGTCTTGATTTGGATGGAACATTGCAGACTACTGCTAGTGTTCTTCGCACCTTCTTCGATCTTTTCTACATTCTTCGCATCATCTTTCAATTTAGAACCGGATTTATTGCACCTTCTTCTCGTGTTTTCGGAAGGGGTGAGCTCATTGATGATCCTGTCGCGATAATTAAAAGATACTTGAGTTCTCATTTCATCATTGACATTCTATCAATTCTTCCAATTCCACAGGTATCTCTCACTTCAACTCATTCTTTAAGTATATTTTCCAATGACAAATACCAATACTTATTCTGATCCTCTGAAGCCTTGCAGCTCTCTCAAGCCAAATGTTGACAGGTCAATTAATGTAAAGGCTGAGAGTCTCTCATAGTTTGGATTATCTATTGGCTGTTACATTATTCCAACGACCAACATTTAACTAGAGAGAGTGTCAGGGATTCAAATGATCCATGTCATAACCCAAGTAAGCCTAAGAAGAATGATTTAGGCCCATGTGGCTCAAGGACTAGAAGTTCCCTTAGATGATGAGTCCCCAGTTTCTAGAATGAGCTAGATAAGTCCCATTATGATGAGTCATACTGTGTTATAGTGCAGCCAATATGCCAATTTTTGTTATGCTTAGCTTGTATAAGTCCCATTACAATCCAAGTTGAGTACTATGGCAGAAAAGTTAATTGATTTGTCATAATAATATTCTTAACATGATTTTGTTGTTGTTTTGACATTTCAGGTTATAGTTTTGGCTATAATTCCACACCTGAAAAATTCAGGTCCATTTGCAGCAAAGGATTGGTTGAAGTATACAGTATTAATTCAGTATGTGCCTAGACTCCTGCGGATTCGTCCACTATTCAAAGAAGTAACTAGAACTTCAGGCATATTAACAGAGACAGCATGGGCTGGGGCTGTTTACAATCTTTTACTCTACATGCTAGCAAGTCATGTAAATTGATTTAATTGCATTCTTCAGATTCAATTATCTAATAAATGGTCCTAGTTACTATGACAAAATGTTATGATAACCAAATTATTGTGTGTGGCTGTGGCATTTCAGGTGGTTGGAGCTAACTGGTATCTGCTTTCAGTAGAATCACAGGTGCGGTGCTGGCGCCGAGAGATGAAGAATGCATCGCTCTTTCATGACTCATACTTGGGTTGTGGACGCCAAAATGATACGGTCTCCTTACTTCTCAATAGTACATGTCTTTTGGTTGACCCTGATCAAATCAATGACTCATACACCTTCAATTTTGGAATATTTTTCGATGCTCAACAATCCCGTGTGATAGATGCAACAACTGATTTTCCTCAGAAGTTCTTCTACTGTTTTTGGTGGGGTTTGCGCGGTTTAAGGTTGGTGAATGATACTTTGTGTTCTTCTCTTAATTTTGCCTTCATCATATAACCTTTAGTGGAGCTAACATGTAGGAAACAAAACAAAAAAATACGAGACTAATAACATGCCAAAAGTAATAAATTTTGTAATATGTTACAGTTCTCTTGGACAAAACCTCAAGACAAGTACTTATGTCCCGGAGATAGCCTTTGCAATTTTCATTGCCATCTTTGGACTATTTTTATTCTCACTACTTATTGGAAACATGCAGGTAAGTGTTGATAAGGCCTATTATTAGATCTTAGAGATGAAATGTTTTTCACATATATATTTTATGGAGAACTTCTTGACACTCAAATTAACAAAAAAAAAAAACAAACACATAGGCTTATTTATAGATTATGTTGAACATTGTTACAGAAATATCTGGAATCTACAACTGTTAGGGAGGAAGAGATGAGAGTGAAGAGGAGGGATGCAGAACGGTGGATGTCGCACCGTATGTTACCTGATAACTTGAAGCAAAGAATTAGAAGGTATGAACAATACAAATGGCAAGAAAATAGAGGTGTTGAAGAGGAGACATTAATTCATAACCTCCCTAAAGATCTCAGAAGGGACATAAAGCGTCACCTTTGCTTAGCTTTAGTCAAGAAAGTGAGTAACATTCATAATATCATTTCACCATCTAATTTTTTTTGTCCAATTATATGTACTATATTGCACATGTGATGTGTAATAAGCATTTCATGTACTTTAATGTTGCATTAGGTGCCAATGTTTGAGAAAATGGATGGGCAATTGTTAGATGCAATGTGTGATAGACTGAAGCCAGTTCTATATACAGAGAAGAGTTGCATTGTTCGCGAAGAGGATCCGGTCGATGAAATGCTTTTCATTATGCGTGGAAAAGTTGCTACCATGACTACAAATGGTGGAAGAACTGGTTTCTTCAACTCCTTATTTCTAATGCCTGGTGATTTTTGTGGAGAGGAGCTTCTAACATGGGCTTTGGATCCTAACTCATCCTCAAATCTACCTACTTCAACTAGAACAGTTGAAACTATATCTGAAGTTGAAGCATTTGCACTCATGGCTGATGACTTGAAGTTTGTTGCTTCCCAATTTAGACGTCTTATAAACAGCAAACAACTCCAACACACTTTTAGGCAAGGCTTGATATCGTGCTTTCTCCTTTTCTGTTTTAATTTGATGATTCACCATTACATTTTATGAATAAGTGGAGTTCTACATTAAATAGGTTCTGACTTTTGAGAGTAATGTGCTTATATAGTCTCATCAAATTCAATTTGGGTTTATCTTATAACATTAGCACATGTATATGTATTTGGAAGAGCTTACGAAAATAACATGTGACATGCTCATATATAGGTTGTTTTCATCTTGGTTCAGTAAGCTGTGCAGAATAGCTTATAAATACAGTTTATATCTTGTGTGAAAACAATTTAACCGCATTACCTCTTTGACAAGAGATATAACTCATACATAAAGGCTTAATTTTAAAACAAAAAAAGAATTTATTGGTTAAACTTGTTCAACAATATATACTTTTGCAGGTTATATTCACCCCAATGGAAGACATGGGCTGCATGTTTCATACAAGCGGCCTGGCGGCGATACCGGAAAAAGAAGATTGATAGGACATTGCGTGAAGCAGAAGACAAGCTACAAAATGCTTTGGCAAATGAGGAAGGATCAACTATAAGCCTTGGTGCAACCATATATGCATCAAGGTTTGCTGCAAATGCATTACGAAACTTGAGAGAAAATAACAGACACAACAGAATGCCGCAGAGACTATTGCCTCTTTTGCCTCCAAAGCCAGCTGAACCTGATTTCACTGCTCAGAAACACTAGGCCTAGCTTAGAAATATAAGTTTAGATATGATAGAAACAAAACTACCAAATGGAGTATGTGAAACATTATCCATACTCCATTGTATTTGTATGCATATATATATATATATGTAACTCTGTAAATTTTGCTTGTAGTAGGACAGATATAGTTCATTTTGTCTGAACAATAAAACACCTAGCTAGGTGCATGTGGTTTTATTTATAGCACACTTTTTTTGTCCTTTAACAAATGGTAGCATTTGAGTATTAATTTTGTCTATGGTACCCAATTAGTATTTGTCTATGGTCTGTTGCCAAATAAATATATAAAAGGAACTGCAAGACCAAATACTATCCATGTTACTGTTAGAAGCATATATAATTGTGTGTGTATGCTGTGGTATCCTCTATAATTGTGGGACATGTGATTGAAACCTGAGCTTCGATTATTGAAAGAGAGAATGATGACACCGGAAAGAAGCTCAACTTAATGATTAATACTATTAACTATACTGTGAATTGAGTAAAAACAAAACTATATTGTGAATTGTACCGACATTTTTAAATTTTATACTGTGAATAGGTATAAAAAAGAAAATTATTGGTAATTAATTTATTAAAAACTAATCTATTGTGTAAATAAAAAATAGTCATATGTATCTTTTCATAAATTATTTGATATTTAATAATTAATAAAAAAATAATACTTCATCGTTCGTCATAAACTAAATACCACTTTTATTCATTATATACTTATTAAAAAATAATATAAATAATAATAGTAATTTAATAAATTATCTTTATAATTTTTATGAAATTATCATATTAAAGATAGATGTGTTTATCATTATAAATGTAAAACAAAAAATATTCAAAAAAATATATTAAAATATAATATTTTTAAAATAATATATATAATAATTGTAGTTTAAAGATAGTGTATTGATCTTGTACAAGAATTTTACACTTTAATTTCATCTTAACTATTTGATCATTGTTTCTTTAAATTTTAATCTAATAACTAAACGGTACACTAGATGGTATAATTAAGAAATAATATCTAATTTTATATTAAAAATAACTGAGACCTATATATTCCTTCATTCCTTCAAAACTCTAATTTCCCTTAAACCCTAATTTCGGAAAAATTTCCCCAAATTCGACACTGGAACATGAGAAGAGCCAAAGGATGTACAACCTGTTCGCACACAATCTCTGAGAGATTCTAAGCGCAGGTAATTCCAATGAAGATGTTGATGATGTTGAGGGGTTACCTTGCACGTTGAAAGAAAATAAAATTGAAGAGGTTGGACGCCGATCTTGAGAGGCATAGAACAAGACATCCTCTAATTTTATTTTTATTTTTTTTTATAAATAACAACAATAGATTAATCAAATAATATTAATATATTATTAAAATATATTTAATTAAACATATGTGATGTTTGAGAAACTGACGTCGACTTTTTCTCTTTATTTTGATTATATTTTCCATAATTTTTTTTATAAGAATATAATAAAAAGCAATAATCTTCCAAATCGTTAATCATATTAACAATTATACAATTAAAGATAAAATATAATAAATTAATTCAACAAATTCTATATATAGATAAAAAAATTATAAATTGAATCTATTTTATTTGAATGAATTGTGTGATATTCCAAAAACTTGTGTGAATTGTATGACGCATGAAAATTGTGTGACTCATAAAAATTGTAAAACATGAGAATTGAATTTCTAATCTTTTCAATTTATCTACTACGTACGAATCGCGTCAAACTTTAAAAAAAACTATATCACTTTTATAAACACGCTCCGGAACATGCATGGACGAGCGTTGTTCTGATTAACAACGTTGAAGAAAATAAAATGCGGATAGAGACAGGGGACATGACATCTCCTAATTTTTTTTTTATTTTTTTTATAAATAACGAAAAGCAATAAAAGATTATTCAATTGTTCTTAAATAACAGTCCAAGTCGTTAATCATATTATAAATTATACAATTAAACAGATAAAATATAATAAATTAATTCAACAAACTCTATATATAGATAAAAAAAAATCATAAATTGAATATATTTTATTTGAATGAATTGTGTGATATTCCAAAAACTTGTGTAAATTATATGACGCATGAAAATTGTGTGACTGGTAAAAATTGTAAAACCTGAGAATTAAAATTCTAACATTTTCAATTTGTCTACTACATACGAATTGCGTCAAACTTTAAAACAAACTATATCACTTTTATGAATTTTAATTATAATAGTTTAATTAATACTTATAACTCTCTGACTCTGTAAATAACAGAGTTATCCTTCTTACTTTGATCAATCCTCACCTTTGATTTTTAGCAGAATGAGTTGTGAGATGCTTCCCTTGTAATGTGTTGACTCATGTCATAGGTACTATGAGAGGTTAGTGGTCTGTATCATATCCATTTTAATTATAGTGAATAATATCACAATTAACCATGTGAACAAAACAAGAAGGTTCTATCATCTAGATTAACCGTAATTAGAATTAAAAACAAAACAAATGAAAAAATTCTACGCCTAGGTAAACCATAATTAGTATTAAATAGTGATTTTGATAATAATATCATTATCAAATTATAAAACATTTCTAATTGTATCTAATATTAATTATATTAATAATTTCATGAATTAAAATGATCAAACTAATATGATTTAATGGCAACACTTTATCTCTCTAAATGCTACATGTGGCCGTATACAAGTATTAATTCAAAAACAATTTCTTTTGATATCTATATTATATAAAATTACAAAAAAAAATCATCAACTTTTAATGATAATATTTTATCTCTCTTAAATGCCACATGATAGTCTTATACCATACAGTCATTTATTTAAAACAATTTTTTTAACATTCATTTCAAACAATTTAAAAATAGAATCTACAATAAAAAAGCATTTATAATTAAAAATAAGATAAGGAATAATTGATAACTCTATTAATAATTTCAAACAATAAAAATAATTAAAAAACGGCAAAGAAAATTGCAAAGGGTATTTCTACGATTTTATTAACATATGATCATTAGCGTTCATATGAAAAAAACGGTATCTATTTTTTTATAATTTACACTCACAGAGATATAGTGTTATGTAATAGTAGTATAAAAAAAAAAGGGAAAATGACATTTGTTTAAACGACAAGTAAGACGTAAAATTAATTTAGTTATAAGTATTTACATACACACACTTTATTAACATCATACTAGGTTTCTGCGAGCACGCTCCGAGCACGCACGCACAAGCGTTCATACTACGAGCACGCTCCGAACACGCACGCACGATGGTTCAGACTAGGTTTCTGCGAGCACGCTCCGAGCACGCACGCACGAGCGTTGTTCTAATTAACATAGACACGTTGCACGTTGAACAACGTTGAAGAAAATAAAATTAAAGAGGTTGGACGCGAGAGACAGGGGCCACGACATCCCCTAATATTTATTATTTATTTTTTTTATAAATAACGAAAAGCAATAAAAGATTATTCAATGGTTCTTAAATAACAGCCCAAGTCGTTAATCATATTAGATATTATACAATTAAACAGATAAAATATAATAAATTAATTCAACAAACTCTATATAGATAAAAAAAAATCATAAATTGAATATATTTTATTTGAATGAATTGTGTGATATTCCAAAAACTTGTGTAAATTATATGACGCATGAAAATTGTGTGACTCGTAATAATTGTAAAACCTGAGAATTGAAATTCTAACATTTTCAATTTGTCTACTACGTACGAATCACGTCAAACTTTAAAAAAAACTATATCACTTTTATGAATTTCAATTATAATAGTTTAATTAATACTTATAACTCTCTGACTCGGTAAATAACAGAGTTATCCTTCTTACTTTGATCAATTTTCACCTTTGATTTTTAGTAGAATGAGCTATGCGATGCCTCCCTTGTAATGTGTTGACTCATGTCATAGGTACTATGAGAGGTTAGTAGTCTGTATCATATCCATTTTAATTATAGTGAATAATATCACAATTAACCATGTGAACAAAACAAGAAGGTTCTACCATCTAGATTAACCATAATTAGTATTAAAAACAAAAGAAATGAAAAAATTCTACAATATCGTCTAGGTAAACCATAATTAGTATTAAATAGTGATTTTGATAATAATATCATTATCAAATTATAAAACATTTCTAATTGTATTTAATATTAATTGTATTAATAATTTGATGAATTAAAATGATCAAACTAATATGATTTAATGGCAACACTTTATATCTCTAAATGCTACATGTGGCAGCCTTAACATACAAGTATTAATTCAAAAACAATTTCTTTTGATATCTATATTATATAAAATTACAAAAAAAAAAATCAACTTTTAATGATAATATTTTATCTCTCTTAAATGCCACATGATAGTCTTATACCATACAATCATTTATTTAAAACAATTTTTTTAACATTCATTTCAAACAATTTAAAAATAGAATCTACAATAAAAAAAACATTTATAATTAAAAATAAGATAAAGAATAATTGATAACTCTATTAATAATTTCAAACAATAAAAATAATGAAAAAACGGCAAAGAAAATTGCAAAGGGTATTTCTACGACATAAGTACTTCTCTTGATATTATATTTCAAGAGAAGTGTAAAATATTACAAAATTACTTCTCTTGAAGTTATTTTTCAAGATAAGTGTAAAATATTACAAAATTTATTATTTTTGGCACGCTATCAGATTTTTTTTCACCCGTGTTAGTTGTTGCCTCCATTAAAGGTTATCTGATCAAGGAAAAATTAATTAAGATAAGAATATAAACTTTAAATAAAAATGTTCATAAAATGAGCATGTTGCATTTGCATATTAAGACAAAATGTAACTCCCCAAATATTTGATCTAAATATTACTTAAAAATATTTATTTTTTTTAGAAACAACTATTTTTTTCTCTTTTATGAGTAGTTCATCATGTAATAAATTGGAAATGCGTAAGAAAATAAATTGATATATTTTTTTTCTCCGTAAAAGAACGTAATGTAATTTACTAAAATATTATTTTTTTTTTTTATTTGTAAAATTAATATTCCAATTATTAGATCGATATTCATTTATGGTCCAAAATCAAATAAATTCTCTTTAAGTGAAATTCAAAAGAAACAAGGTTGACTGAAATTAATGAGATTCCATTATTTACTAGAGAAAGAAATCTCACTTCCACATTTCTATTTAAAGTTAACGATGACAAATAAATAACTTTACAATTTTAGTAATACAAAACATTATCCATACTCCATTGTATTTGTATGCATATATATATATATATATATATATATTGCAAAGATATAAATAAATCATATACTCCATTTAACATTTATAATCATTAGTACCAAAAATACAAATCAACCAAAATGCAGAAGTATATGTAACTCTGTAAATTTTGCTTGTAGTAGGACAGATATAGTTCATTTTGTCTGAACAATAAAACACCTGGCTAGGTGCATGTGGTTTTATTTAGGATCAGGATTGTCTAACTTTGTGGCGGGAAAGGTACTCTACCTTTCATTCTTTGTGAACGTTTGGATGAATCTAATGCTTCAAACATAGCCATGTGTCTTTATTTTTTTCTCAAATAAAAAAATCAAAGATAAAAAATGGTAAACCTCTCATTGTACCACCGTCCTTGACTCACACCACCACCTTCGTCATTTAATCGACCGTCATTGTTGCATCCCCACCACCGTTCACTTGCAAATGCCGTTGTCATTAAATCAATCTTAAGATTTAGATGATACTGTTTTTTTAATTTTAAATAAAAATGAAAGGACATTTTGAACACTGTGGATAGCATTTTCATCTCCTCCACCACTCTACGAGAGTCCAAGATAATCGACCAAATGTGACCATCATGCACTCTGACCACCGGTGCCATCTCAATCGGACATTGGAAATAGTCTGAGAATGTTTTTGTTGCAGCTGCTACAAGGTGAGAGCACATATGATATAGGTCAACGATGACGGCAGATGAACCGTAGTGGAGATGCAACAATGGTCGATTTAACGACGGAGGCGGTGGTGTGAGTCAACGAGGGTGATACAATGGAGGTTGATTTGGATGACAATGGTGTTGCAGACACGTGCATGTTTACCATTTTTTATATTTGAAAAAAAAATAAAGACACGTGGCTATGTTTGAAGCATTAGATTCATCCAACCGTTCACAAAGAATGAAAGGTAGAGTACCTTTCCCACCACAAAGTTAGACAATCCTAATCCTTTTATTTATAGCACACTTTTTTGTCCTTTAACAAATGGTAGCATTTGAGTATTAATTTTGTCAATCATACTCAATTAGTACTTCTCTGTTGCCAAATAAATATATAAAAGGAACTGCAAGACCAAATACTATCCATGTTACAGTATAATTGTGTATGTATGGTGTGGTATCCTCTATAATTGTGGGACATGTGATTGAAACCTGAGCTTCGATTCTTGAAAGAGAGAATGATGACACCGGAAAGAAGCTCAACTTAATGATTAATAGTATTAACTATATTGTGAATTGTACCGACATTTTTAAATTTTATACTGTGAATAAGGATAAAAAAGAAAATTATTGATAATTAATTTAATTAAAACTAATCTGTTGTGTAAATAAAAAATAGTCATATGTATCTTTTAATAAATTATTTGATATTTAATAATTAATAAAAAAATAATACTTCATCGTTCGTCATAAACTAAATACCACTTTTATTCATTATATACTTATTAAAAAATAATATAAATAAACGATAATAGTAATTTAATAATTTATAATTTTTATGAAATTATCATATTAAAGATAGATGTGTTTATCATTATAAATGTAAAACAAAAAATATTAAAAAAATATAATAAAATATAATATTTTTAAAATAATATATATAAGTTTAAAGATATTGCATTGATCTTGTACAATTTTACACTGTAATTCCATCATAACTATTTAATCATTATTTCTTTAAATTTTAAATCTAAAACACTTATTTCATTAATAAATTATTATTAATTATTGATTATCCATGTATTTATAAAGTACACTGTTTCCATCTATTCATTCCTCTATTCAACCTGAGACCGACTTGGTTTCATGTATTCATTCCTTCATTCTGTCGAAACTCGAATTCCCCAAAACCCTAATTTCGGAAAAATTTCCCCAAATTCGACAATGGAACATGAGAAGAGCCAAACGATGTACAACCTGTTCGTGAAGCACTTAGACGGTAAAACCCTAACCCTATTATTCCCTTCTCCGATCCTTTACGCCAATTCCATTAAGGATCGTCTCTTCCAACTCACCGGAATCCCAATCCGACACCAACGTCTCGTCACCGGTTGCCGCCACCTCAACGACGATAAATCGGCAATATGTTGTTCGCCGGAAGATGGGAACATGTTCCCCTCGGTACGGCTGCTTCTCCGTCTGAAAGGCGGGAAAGGAGGATTCGGATCGCTGCTTCGTGGAGCGGCAACGAAAGCAGGGCAGAAGAAGACGAACAATTTCGACGCGTGTAGAGATATGAGTGGGCGAAGGTTGAGACACGTTAACGCGGAGAAGAGGTTGGAGGAATGGAGAGCCGGTGAAGAAGAGAGAAAGCTCGAGAAAGTTGCGGAAGAGTTTTTGAAGAAACAGATGAAGAAGAATAAGGGTAAGGGTAAGAATGGTGATGTTGACGGTGAGGCTCATAAGTATGTTGCCAAATATAGGGAACAATCTGAACGATGTGTTGCGGATGTTGCTTTGTCTGTACAAGATTCTCTCAGAGATTCTAAGCGCAAGTCTTCACCGATATCAGAAGCTTCTCTTCCACATGATCGCAAGAAGTTGAAGATATGGTAAGATATCTCATCTTAGTTTTGTTTTTGTTTTTGTTTTTGTCAATCAGAGTAAATAGCCAAATTAGTCATTGAAATTGTGGGTCTGTTTCAAACTTTCAATCTAATCCATCACATTATTGTTGATATTCCAAAATGATCTCATAAATTGCAAAATTTTAATCAAATTCGTCTGTCTGTTAATATTTTAGGTACTAGAATGGCATTAAGCCGATAATATTGGGATGATTATGAATAATGTCTGAGATGCATTTGATTACAAATCCACGGGTTGAGGGAGGATGTGATTAATTTTTGATCATTTTGGAATATTGATAATGTCAGGGTCTAGGTTGATACAACCCTATAATTTCTAGGACCAAGTTGAATATTTTCTATCTCAACTATTATATAGTATTACGAAGGCAATGGTTTGCAAAATAATTTATTATGAATTTTTAATGTGTTTGTTTTGAGTTAATTGTTGTATTTTATGGATTAGTATTTGTATTTATTCTGTGCTGGTTTGGATTTTCTAGGATGGGGAAGAGGACATTGAATGAAAGTGATGATTCCGATTCTGATGAAGATGTTGATGATGTTGAGGGGGAAACTGATAAATCTGTTTTGTTAAATAGTCAGAATGAGTCTGGGTTAACTAAGGCTGAAGATAGTTCTGATTCTGTGACTGGTTTAAAGCGGGATGGAGACTCTTCTGGGGTCGGCTCGTGTGAGAGTGGATCTGAAGAAGAGAAGGAAGCTGTTGTAGAAGAAGGCAAAGTGGAATCTGCTGGAGGATCCCAGAGTTGTGATACTACTATTCAGGCCAGTGTTGCTGCT
>NC_021162.2:76175857-76195812 GCF_000331145.2 Cicer arietinum
TGAACCTGAACTCATGGTACATGATGAGATGATGGAGATTAATGCTGTGCCTTGTTCAGAGACGTTGGATTCTGGAATTAGTGCTCAAGATCAGGATAACAAAGTTGATGGCACTGTTGCTCAAGTCTCAAATATTGTGAGCTCTGAAATTGTGGCCAATGACATGGAAATTGATGGTTCTCTTGAGCATAAAACAGTGGTCATTGAAGAAAGCTTGCCAAGCATTAGTGTCCCAGTGAAGGAGGAGCCTTTGAATTTTGATGCTTTTAATTCAGCTGCTGAACTTGAGGTATAATTCAAAACATAGCGATGGTTCTGTGGTGTTCTACACTTTGATATGTTTATGTGCTTTACTTAATTATACCAATGTAGCTTTTATGCAAAACTTCAGGAAACTATTATTTTTAGAAATCCACCGAAATTTATGTTCATATAACTTATTGAATATAATATTTATGTGGTGAACTTGTTGTTTTAGACATGCGTGATTAGATAAAAGATAAGTCATCTCATTTATTGACTAGATCCACTAGTCATGTACTATTTATTAGGCTCTGAAGTCTGATGCGTTTTCCATTTTCATAGATTCTTGGCTTGGAAAAGTTGAAGACTGAACTCCAGTTGCATGGGTTAAAATGTGGTGGTACTTTGCAGGAGCGTGCTGCTAGGCTTTTTCTTTTAAAATCGACTCCCCTGGATAAACTTCCAAAGAAACTGCTAGCAAAGAAATAAAAAGCATTTTGATATGCATCTATCATCTGTGGAGCAGTTCCTTCTCTGTACAGTATCTTATAACTGATCATACGTTTTTGTTTGGCAGTTAATTGTGTCTTGGGTTGCGGAACAGACTAATGCCTGCATTTTCTGTTCGTTATGTTTTCACTGTTGGCTGTATTTGATGCAATAATACAATACTGTTACCAAACCGTCAAAGGAAGCTGGACTATGTATAATTCAAGTCTTATTTTGCATTATGAACAATTTCAATTTTGCTTTTATTAGATAGTAAATTAGTATTCAATTCCAGTTAGCGCGGTTAATGGAAGTGGCACTTTAACATGATTTTGTAGAAAATTTTGATGTACTATTATTGAAATACAGTCAATTGTCCTTAAATTATTGTTTGAGCAGAAGTGATAAAAGGATTTTGCAGGCTTGAAAATATTTTACAAGTTTGCCTGCTAAATTACCTACAAGACTTTCTAAAACAATATAATCAAATTACTTTAAACTAATATTTAATATTATAATGTTTATTCTACAAAATGAGAACCATTTTGAATTAATTCTTCAAATATTCATCGGAACAGACTCAATATTTTAAGTCATCCAGATACTTATATATATCCCAAACCTCTGATAGTATGATTTGGGAGCTGGGAATCATTTCCCAGATTTGGTTTTAATGTGAAACTTCATGATATTGAATGAAGAACAGAATGAGAAGGTGAAGGAGAATTGCGGCAAAGCGGACACGTAGAGTTCATGCGAAGCCATTCATCAATGCAGTGAACATGGAAACAGTGTGTGCATTTAGGAATGCATCTGATTATGTCCTTGCTGTTGTACTCTGAGAGGCATATTGAACATCCTGTTCCATCATTATGTCCCACTCCAGGCAGTCTTCGACTCTCCCCTAATACAATCTTGTCGAAAGACTCAATTGTTGTCTCATCCAGACCCATCCTCATCCTGGTAATGGTAATATCAATAGTAGGTTCAGCTGATATTGTCCTTCTGCGCTTGAAGTGCGTTAAGCACCCCATCCCAATTGCACACATCATAGCTGCTCCCCCAATGGATAATATGATGATTCTAAATATCACAATGGCATGTTTTGAGTCACCTGAAAATGAAAATGGAACAGTTATTACTTCTGAATACTATGTAATAATTAATAAATATGTTGAGCAAAAATTTTGTGTGCAGTCAGTTAAGTTTGACTCATTTTTCAAATTGGTTTACATTTTTTTTAATTGGTTATATAATTTATATTTTATTTGTATTGTTAGTTTTTTGTCTCACTTTCATCAACTAATGTAATTGAAAGGATTTGATCATTAGAAATCCTACTAAATACGACAACAATGTATCTCTCATAATAATTTTTTAAAAAACATCTATAAAACTTTATAAAAAATTTATTAATGGTTTTTATTTTTTTATTTTTTTCTACAACTATTTACACACACGTATAGCCTCAAAATAATTTGATATGAAATATTTTACTACAGTGATTCAAACAAAAGATCAAATTTATAGAACCACATGCATAATTTAATATAACTTAAAAGGTTATCCAAATGTTGCAAACTGAATATAACTTAAAGGAATAATTTAAAAGAAAAAAAATTAAAAGATTAATCCGAAAAAAGAATCAAACTCAAAAGATTGTATTTGTAATTCTGTGGATGTGTTAAGAAAGAGTAAGGGCGGATGTATGTACAGCCTTGCAGGGGCTCCAGCCCCTTCAGATCTTTGCTAATTATATACACCTAATAATATACATAATAATATTAAGGATTTTGAATATCTTGTTTGAGCAATATTTGTTAGCATAAAAAGGTGTTGCATTAATTCCTCAAGTGACCCATGTAGATGAAAAATAATTTACAATCGATTCTCTTTTTACTTTTAGATTCGCTCCTGGACGTGACTTTCTGCATTCAATTTGCATGCAATGCCACTAATTCACCAAGTTTTTCATTTTCGGCCTTTTAATTTATTGTTTACTATTACAACATGTAGATATGTTGCACGGTAGAATCCTTCTCCCGTGGCCATAGAACTGTCCAGGCGAAGTTCAAGTGCCACCACCGTGGATATCGAAGTTTTCAAACACATGCTAAGTCGACACATAAAATCATTGACTTAGAATTTTCAAATAAATTCCATGTATGTCAATTCCATTAAGGATTAAGAATAATATATAAAACGTTTATAGATTAATAAGTTTTTGACTAAGCAAGCAAGTTGACAAAACAAATTACTTTAGATTGAATGACGAAATAATATCATGTCATGAATCACTAAACAAATGAGTTGACATGCGGAAAAGTTCAACAACAGTTTTACCCGTTTGGTGATCGGAGAAACATCGAACTCGATCACTATTTCTGCTCTCAAATTTGCACATGCCATCTTGTAATTCACAATGTCTACAATCAGGCGAAGACCATGTTAGTAGAAGATCTTCGCTGAGGTAGTTTCTGAAAATCTCATCATATGATCTTGCAACTGGAATTGAAATCTTTCTATTAACATAGCAAGACTGAGGCAATGAATTGGTGAAGTTCATCGAAGGAATAGCTGATACAAAATGTGTAGAATTGCTAAGACATTCAAGAGGTATGAATTGTGATCTTATGTTCCGAGTTGAGCATATTAGGAGGGTGTAGTTAGTAATAAATTTGGCAGTAAAAGGTGAACTTGAAAGATTAAGGCTTAGAAGACGATTTGGAAGGCAATCATGAGGGTCATAAAGCTGTATGTACTGTTTGTGATAGTTGATTTTGCGAACATAGAAGGCTCCTGTATAAGGGAGTGTTAAAACTGTTTTGCTATCATTTGTACAAGTTAATTTGAAACCAGGATAGCCACAATAAGGATATTGATCACCTTCTACTTCAACTTGAAAAGGGAAACGAATAAGGATGTTATCGTTACTGCACCAAGAATGTCGACAATAGTCTTCTGAGGCATATATGACAAGAAAAAATATGAAGAAGTGAAAGAACTTCGAGATGTTCATTGCTACTTTGATGAACAAATCAATTTATAAAATGAAAAATCCGTAAGGTGAAAACCATTCATCCAAGTTAATTAAGAAGCAATAATGAATGTCAAAAGGTATTATATATTGGTAAAGTCTAACAGCAATATAGAAGGTTCAGGTATTTTTTTTGCCATGTCAGCATAATAGGCTACAGGATAAAAACAAAAACAAAATATTTACCATTTGCAAATAAAACATCCTCTTCATTCTAACTAAACCATCCTAATATAGAATACTAAATACATAAATTCTCATTTGCAATTCATTCAAATGGTAACTAATTGGACTGTGGTGGTTTGTATAGACTCCTTCAAAAAATGTCATCAGACATTCTTGTGTCTTTTTGAATCACCAAACTTACAACTGTGAACATGCACGATTAATAAGATTTACATTAACAAACTATACTAATTTGAAGTAATGTACCCCACACGGCTTGGTCAACATAAATATCATATTTTGAAGTAAAATAAATAATCTTGTAAAATATTATTCTTTTTAAAAATATCTATACAATGTGACAATAGTACAACATATCTTGTATACAAATTTATTAATTTAACTTGAAAAAATTTAAAATGTCAATCGACAAATATTCCCGGTTAAGGTTTGGTTGGTGCAATTGCTCCATTGGCAGAAACAATGCAAAACCATTAACCAACCTAGTTCATAAATTTCCTACAATTGGGGGCTCTGCAGTGGCAGGGAACCTTGAGTTCATCCCGCTCATCTGGATCGAACAAGTAATCATACCTGCAGAAGCATTGAGATGGAAAGAAAAAAAGTTATGTGCCATACTAAAAAAACATCATCACCAAGTATGTTGCACGACACATTCCAATATACAATATTGTTTGCATGCACACACATCAAAAATATATATCACAACAAACCATACGTTAGTTCTTCACCGGCAGAAATATTGGTCTTTGCAATAAGAACAATCTGGCTCTCCTGATCACCCAAACACATAATCCTTGCAAAGCAGTTTGGCATGCACTGTAGTGATCACATTGATTCATATTTTTTCAGAAACATAAAATGTTCATAATGTAAAACTAACATTTGTGCCATTCTTTTTTCTTTCGTTTTTCAGCATCACTGGGGAAATGAAGTACTGTAAAACCAAGAAAATATTAATTGCAATTAACTTACAGAATGATTTATTAGACGTGCAATGTTGCCTTTATCTGTTGCATCAATAACCACCTCCTCGCTAATCTTGAACAGCTGCATAATTTATTTCAACTGGTTTTAAGATCAAAAGTACAATGAATACTAATGTTGGCAGCAAACATGAACATTTCGAAAAAAAGGCCTCTAAACCACATAACCAAGAGTTCAAAGGAAATATGATAAGGTTTACTTTTACATGACTCTATAAAACAGGTCCCACCATTATGTTTGTAATCATAAATGATTTAATTTGATTTAGAAAACAAACATCAGTTTTGAAACGAATTCTAAAATTAGGATTTGGACTGATTTATAAATCAATTCTTTTTTTTTTACAGCAAATAGATTTCAAATAACAAAAAAAAAAAAGCCTTTGCATAATAAAAACATGGAATCATTACAAACAGTTTGTTAAGTTTAGTTAAGGGACATTTCCCACCCATGTTCTAGATCCCTAGATAATAAGCTTATGAGCAGGCAGCATCATTCTTGCACCTTTTAACACTAACCACAGATGCACTTTCCAACTGAGACAAGAGTTCCTTACAGTCAGTCAAGGACGATCAGATCAATAGATACAAATTTTGAGGAGTGAGGACCCACATGCAATTAACAATCCCTTCGGAATTAGATTTGATAATAACTCTGTTGAGTTTCTAGTTTTATGCCAAAAGAAGGCATCACCTTGTGTCCAACACATCAGCTAGAGCAGGGGACAGTTCTGTTCTTTCAAACTTTGTGGCAACAAAGCTGGCTTGTCCTTCAGATTATGAACCAGCATTCCCTAACCAGACAAGCTCTTTCAAAACAGCCTGCATCTATATTTATCTTTGATGACCCAATTACCTCATGGTTGGGGTTAAAAACAGTAATGGCTTTCCATATTTTCCAACGGCATATACTGAGCATTTGCTTTGCTAACTGATCTGAGCAGCTTGGCCCCTGAAGTAGACGAGAGTTTGGTTCATATGATGGGGAACACAAATACCCAAATGAGAAGAGACCCACACCATGTTAATGAGAAGGTGATCTTGGCTTTCCTCATCAACATTTCCAACACAATTAGGAACTTCAACTCTCCAAATATCCTTCATTAATCCATTACTTGATGCAGAAGAAGCTTCAGGAAGACTCCCATTCTTTTCCTCATAGATAAAATGGTAAGCAAATCTAACAGAGTATATTCCCCCTTTTCCCAATGCCAAATGATTTTATCTTCAGAAAGCCTCAACTCTCAGCACATCGCTATTGGCCTGGCCCAATCCTACCCACCCAATCGCAATTCCCAATTTCCCTAACTAGAAAATCTAACTTTTCACTATCTTGAGGCAAGGGGAGAATAGAGTGAAAGAAATCAATTCTCGTGTTTCATTCACATTAAAAATGAAATCAATTTGATTATGTGTTTACCCTTATAAAATTGAAGACCCGTTTAGAGTTGAAACAAAAAAAGTCTTTCTACCATCCTTTCAAATCTTAACAACTCTCATAATATTTGAGAGGATTTCTATATATAAAACATTAAATTTTAAAAATCACTCAAAATTATTATTCTTCAACCTTGTGCACACATGGTTTGATGAAATCTTATTTTCTACGATCCAAACAAAATGTGAACTAGCACACAGCAAATGGCTTGGAGTATAGTACAGACAGATATCTCAAATAACTTTAAGGAGACTCACATAACAAGCCTTGCCTTCTGAACGGTACTTTGCTTCCCTCAGATCAGCAACACTACGCCTTACCTGCTCACCACGATACTCAATGACCTGCAGACAGGCACAAGAAGCATGTACATATAGTCTATCAGGAAAAACTGCAGCAGTATTTATTTTACACTTCAAAGAGACCATCTTAAATTAATACAAAATGTTACCATTTCTCCTTCTTGCAAATCTCTACGAGCAAAGAGGCCCCACCCTTGAATAGCCGATTTTCCAAGGCAAACTCTACAATTTTCTGTTTTCTAAGACCCCAGAACATCAAAGGTTAAAAGCAAAACAAATGAGATATGGTTTTACTTAAAATTAAAATTTAAGATATGGAAATGAAGTTTTAACTTGGGCAAATTGAGAGATTAACTAACCTGTAAATGGTGAAGGCGTTCCTTAAATGAAGAAAATACCCCAGCATCCTATCACAGAACAAGATTAGAACTAAGAGTTTTTTACCAACAGACAAAATTTGATGTGGTACAGTTATAACTCAGAACACCAAAACAAGATGATTACCTTATTGCTGTTCAGTTGAGTTATTTCACTTAAAGAATGAAGGTTTGGCCCCCCAAGCAAGTGAATTATTGGTGTATCATCCTTCTGGCAATATAGGAGAAAATGTATTGAACGGGACCAAATTAAAAAAATTAGTTAATGATCCGTTACTTAGTTTTTTATACAGCAGAAAAAACCGCAAATGGCTCTGTATGATTTCATAGTAGAAGCCTAGAGAAGTTGATAACTTGACATAAATTTATGGCCACAATAATATGTCTTAAATAAGCACCTTATTGGGAGACCTTCTGTAAACACGACACCTGGCAGCAGATAGTGGCTCAACCTCATAACCTTCAGAGGTTGAAGGTTCAAGGAGTTCTGTATTATCTGATGAAATAAGCTTTGATCCTCTTAAGCATCCCTTGTGATTTTGAAGCGAAGTTCTAGGAGAAAATACCCCAAGGGGTGTATGCACAACCACTACTGAATCTGGATTTGGGACCCTAAAATGAAATAAACATGTAAAAATGGTTTTTGAAAAGAACACGTGGAAAATAAGATCAGCATAATTTGATGACCAGACAGAGCTCAAACCTGTGAACTGCACAATATATTAGTGTCTTTGTTATTTGAGTCCCCTTCTTCACTGTAGAACGCAACTGTACATTTAAACAATATCAACATATTTCACCACCAATCGTCATCGCCATATAACTAAATGTTAACTTCCTTAGTTATCTATATATTTAATATGGACATAAATGTTTTCACTGCGCTCCAAAGGAAAAATCAAATTAAGAAGAAAAAGTAGCAGCTTCAGATCAAGGCACAGTTCAAATTGAAGTAAAAGGGCCATCATACTTACTTCCATGCTGTATCCCATTCTTGACGCACACATCACATGAAAATAAGTAGCACACTTGCAACAACTTGTACAGGAACCATGGCTTTGTTTACAGATCACGCAAGTCTGGCACCAATGTAGACAAGAAACATAGAAATAATGAATGTCAAGTAAGGGTATAACCCAACGAGAAAAGGACCCCAAAAAATTAAATAACAACCTCATGACTATCTTACGAACAAAATTCGAATATAATCATGGAGAGGTAAGAAGGGTTGTGTTGAATTGAAGGTGGAAGATGATTTAGTGCATGTTCAGAGTTTTGACTCTTAGTAAAGAATTAATTGAATGGAAAGAGTTTTGTATAAGTAATTGAGTAATAAAATTACGTAGGGGAATGGAATTATTGAAATGATAATTATATTGTATAATTTCTATTTTTATCCACTCCCCCAACCCCCAAAAAAACAGAATTCATTCTGGGTGGTCATCAAAACAAATCTGCAAATTAGCACAGCTACTGCTAGAAAGAATATAGCAGGCTAGTAGCTAAAATCACCTGATAACAACTTTCAAGAAAACCTTAGCTCCTACCGTTACCTTCAAAAACAAATTAGGAGGAATCTTAAGGATTCCAGAGGCAGGTTCCATTGCCTCGTGGTTTCTGAAAACAACTTCAGGACGAAACCAAGCGCATGTTACATGAACCCACAACAACTCAACATCAGTTGGCTTCAGTGCTCCACCTGCAAAGAGTTTACCCCAATTATAAAAGCAAATTAGCAATGGATGACACATATAAGTGATACAACCATGGCAGAAAAATAAAAAGGGGGAAAAGGCCATTAAATGGTAAGTGGACAATGCTAGGACTTAAGACATAAGCTGAAAACAACTTATGGACACATCATAAATAATTTCACTAAAGTCAAGCCAATGAATGACAAATAGGCCATTTCTCATTGAAGAACAATTGTGCTGGATCCATAAACTACTACTTTCCTGGAGAGTGTAATATCATGGGATACAGCAAAAGCAGTCAGACCAAAGAAAATATGAAATGTACATGACATGCCTTTTACTGGACAGAGGCAACACTCTCTTTCTACCTCAGGAGTTTCACACACTCTACAAACCCAAGAAGTAAAATCTTTAACATTCATTGCCCCATAGCACTCTTGGTGAACTGCAACTTGGCACCTGGACAATGAACAAGTGCACAGGAAGTAATTTACTTTTGATGCTTTAAAGTTTTGTAAATCAGAAACAGAATTTTAACATATCTATAATAACTTTACAGCTAGGAGCAAAAACCATTAATGTTGATTAAAGCAACCTGTTACAGATAATAATTTTGTTATCTTCCCAATCTTCAACCCATCTGCAAATCGCACATCTTTCTGTTGTCCATGTTGCATAAACTGGCTCATACTTCTCTGAGGCAATAAAATACAAGTAAAATAAGTTTCTCTGTTTCAAAGATGTATTTAAGAGAAAACATGAGACTGCGATGTACCATAAGACCTGATTATGTAAAAGAAATGAAAGCTTCAGTATGTAAAAGTGCATATGAAATACATGTTTACCTTGCAAAAAGGAAAGCACCCGTTTCTGATCTAACTGCATGGAAATTCCAGCTTGGGAATTGTGTTCTGTGATCTGTAGAAATTTGTATTGTTATTTCAAAAATGAGAAAGAAGCACAAAAGCAGTAATATGGAAATATGAAGACACAATATGCACACATTACAGGACTGCATCTTTATATTTCGAATTTGGAAAAGTTTGGAGATAAAAGTGATGCAGTCAGCATAAAAGTAATTCAAATGAGAGTAACCACCAGAAAGATTTGCCACGCATCTAATCTAGCAAGATATGACACATACCCATTTCATTAATGGTTGCATTGTACTTTCTAGTTTCACACTATGTTTCCATTTTTTGGCTCTGCAACCTGCATGCCGTTCCCATTCAGCCAATGCCTGCTTCCTTGACCCACACATGCCACACTTGCACATAACTCTGCAAGAAAAAATGATAAAAAAAAGTTATATGAAATTCTTCTTGAATGATGATATTATTAAAAAAAAAGTTATATGAAATTCTTCTTGAAGGATGATATTGTTAATGAGAAAGAGGATAGATAAAAATAAATAAAAAATAAAAAAAAGAGGTGTAAAGATGTAAAAAAAAGGAGTGTAAAAAATATAATGATTATATAGGTTCTCTTATCAGAAGTAGTTTCACTTGTGAACCAAGCCACATATTTAAACAGATATTGAATTATTTTTCGTTTCCCAACATGGTATTAAATCCACCCAATGGTGAGGTGGATGGAGAGCATCTCCAAGAATACAAATTTAAGAAATTTATCTGCAGCATGGAGGGGACGTCAAAATATTTTTATTTGGCTATCAAACCCTATGATATAAAACAAGTGTTCAAGGCTTACAAATGAAGCTTTGGAAAGTAAATTCCTTTCATGTCATTGCACACCACCACTAGCTCTTCAGGTACCGCAGGTTTTCGGTTGTTCTCTACTGACCTGTCCCGAAAAAAGAACATAAGATTCAATGAATAAAGTCAAATGCTGAATACCCGAGTATGGGCAAAAGGAAGTAATAGAAAATTACTGCATACTTATTTTTTGATTTGTATGTTTGTGATGCTGATAATTTACAATCCAACTTTCCCTTGCAATCTGGGCAATAGTAATCTATATTTTCCAGATCCTGCATCAAGTAACCAGTCAGTCATCTTACATATTGTTTTGGACCAGGGACATCAAACAAGCAAAAGAAAGGTGAAAAGAGAGCTGCAGCAGCATGTTGTTAACCATTATACTATACCTTGAAAAGTTTGCTGGAAATTTTGTCACACTCAGCATGCACCCAAACATTACAACCATCGCAGCATACCTAATTCAAAGTGCCCAGCCCCACAAGATCTCAAAATTTTGATTCTAGGTGAAATAAGCATTAATTTAATCAATCAGAGACACCTATTGAGAAGTAGAATCTCACCCAATCACCACCATCTGAATGGTGCCAAATCTTTTTGCAAATGCCACAATATTGTTTTGATTTTAGTAACTGTAAGAAAGAACCATGAGTGTTTAAAACTAAATGTCAGCAACAGATATACGTAGTCAAGAAACTGAAGAAATCTTAAATGAGTAAATCGCTGAACCTTTGCACAAGGTTTACAATAATGCTGAGTAGCACAGCTTGAATCTTTAGTCTTCTTCATGGTTTTGCATGGCAACGTCAAACCACAGCCAAAACAAGATTTTGCATCCTGCATAATTTATTCACTGGATAAAATTATATAATTAACCAGTCTCTATAAGATTTACAAGATAAATTCACTAGAAATAAGTGTCATCGATCGTACAAATACATTGAAAAATATAAAAGACTTCAAAGTAAAAAAAACTTGCACCAAAAAAGGATCAAAAGCAGGCCAAAAACACACGCACAAATCATACTTACTACAATTTAATATTTTTAATGAACCTTGACTTTGTTAGAATGTATAGTACTACTTTTGTTCCTATATATAAACCTCGTTGATTAAATCACAAGTATTAAGAAAGTTGATTATAGCTTCTTCAAGAAAAAAGTTTAGTATAGTATTAAATTTGTTGACAATTTGTGTTGTTTAGCAAATTTACCCTCTAGGAGAGAGAATTAATTTATATTTTTATTATAGTATTAATTGTAAATTGTAGAAAAAGAGTTAACATAATTAGGGGTACATTGGTGAAGAAATAATTAATGTGATTGAAAATTTGAAAAAGGCCTTATATATAGGGACAGAAGTATTAGGAGGGTATTCTATATAGGAATGGAGGTATTATATAATTTATATCCATACACCAAGCCTAATAGTATTGACTGTGAAGGGGTATATTGGAACTCAAGTCCCACATTGAGTATAGATAAGATCTAAATACAGTTTATATAGAGAGGCATCTCTCACCTTACAAACTGATATTGTAAAAATATGTTAGACCTAAAATGTCATTTTGTCAAATTACTCTTATTAACAATTTTTTTCACGATCATACACAGCACAGTTGAAAAAATTAATATCACCTGGTCTTTGTAGCAATGCTCCTGATCAGCACAGGAACCCGCACCCTCCACAATTTGCTCAGTTCTGAAGTGTGGGTCCAGAATGCCATCTTCCGCCAACATTGCCTCCTCCATTGCCTTGTGAAAATCACTCTGTTTGCTCTTGTACAATCGGATCTGCCCCTGGAATCTGAACAAAGATAATTCTTAATGAGTAAGTACAGGCAAAATATTCTTGCAGGAAGAACAGCAGCCAAAACATTATCAGCGATGTTGTTAAAAAGACGGCTACTGCGGCGTTATAGCACTTTAGCATAACAGAATTTGAACAAATCTACCATATGCTATTTAGTGCAAAATATTGATAGATAAAGGCTATGACGGTGCAATAGCACTGTTGCATAACAAAATTTGAACAAACCACAATTCACAATTGACAACACTAATTCACACACCTATCCATGAATTCCAAGAAGGGGAATACCATCCCCTGCTTCGCCCATGCATAGTCCTGACAAGTGCCCATCACCAATTCATTAGTTTTCGACATAAAAAACCACAATCAATAACTCAAACATTTACATAAAGGTGTGTTGAAAAAGTTTACCCTTTGCTTTCCATTTTTTGAATAACCAAAAAACATAACACAAATTGCACCCGGAACACAACAGCTGAGAACAGACTGAGGAGCATGCAAAATGGGATCAATCACCACAGCAGGCCACGCCGGATAACTCTTGCCACATTTTGCCCAAACTATATCACCCAAATGAAAATCCTCTAGTTTGAAAATCTTCTTCCCCTTTTTAGCCTTTTCAACCAAACCATTTTCACTCTCTTTCTTAACCAACAACAAACGACTCCCTTTAACCGTCGTTTTAATGCTCTTAAACGACTCAGCATGCTTCTCGTAGTTAAATTCATCAAAACCATAATCAATCTCTTGTTTTGAGTCGCATTTGTTTTCCTTTCCCTTATTCAAAATTCTCATTTCAGTGTCTCTTGAACCATTATCACCTTCAAACCCTAATTCAGATATTTTAATTCGCCTATTAGTATTCTTCCATGTATCGAGAAGTACCGAATCATTGAACTTAGATGGAAGCATTTGAACGCGGCCTCTGGAAGATCGTAACAACGGAGGTGCTTTTGCACTTCCACCGTTCAATTCCACGGAAGTTGAATTGGAGTGGACTTCACCACCACCGCCGCAATTTAATCCTTCGCCGGATCCAGAGACAAAAAAGATGTTCAAGTCTTCACTGTTAGCAATGGAGTCAACGCCGTTCACCTTCTGTTTCTTCTGAATCGCCGAATTAAGACGGTCCTTTTCTTCTTCTTCATGCTTACACCGCTTTAGGTTTTGCAATTCAGCTTTCAAAGAATGCTTAATTATCATATTATGATTGTGAAGCACACACAAAACCCTAATTCAAAGGTGTAGCACCGAAGCTACAAATGTCAGATCCTGACACCACGAAAATCCAATCGAATTGGAAATCGCTTAATTCCGATGCAAAAACACGCAAACGAGTCGAACAATGAAAGAGAGAAAATTGAGCAACTTTTCCCTTTGGCGAATCACGCAGAAGGGATAAAATAAGTAAATAAATTGATATTAAATTTCGCGAATCACAATAGGAAACGCTTGAAAATAAATTAAATTGTGTTAGAAAATAAAATGAGGGGGAGATAGGACCGAGAGGTGAAGAGGATGACCAAAATTTGTAAAATTTAGGAAAGCGCGAAACTTATTATTTTTTTGGCGGAAGCGGCAATTTTTTTTATTTTTTATTTTTTGCATTTACAAAATTGAAAAGCCAATTGGTAGTATTTCGGTGTGGCATAAATATGCATCTTTTTAGGGGTCCTTTTAAAGCGGAGGCATTGATGCATGATTAATCACTTTTTTAACGTTAGATTCTATTATTCTACCAAATTTTATCATGCTTCATCCATACCAAATCTAGTCCGTCAACTCTAGTTTTCCGTGTGCAAAGGATATAGACACTGACAATAAAATATTAATTTTTTATTTAATAAAGTCTTTATTTTTTAATTTAAAATTAATAAATTTTGTCAAAGTTAATATTATCTAATAAATATTACATTAATTAACTTAATTATATTTAATAAAATATTATATAAAATCATTTGTTATTAATATAATAAATAATTTGCTATTTTAAAATCTCTAATAAAAAACTTTTCATAAAATAACTCAATGATTTTACTAAAAATTACATATTATATACAATTATTTATTATATAAAGTCACATATTCAATTACATTATTACGCCATGAAATCTAACAACAAAAATTTTTATATAAATTATTTTTATAAATATTTTATAATTTTAATTATATATTTATCAATTTATAAAATTTATGAACAAATTTAATTGATATTTATAATTTTAATAATCAATTTACATATTTATTATTTTAATTCAAAGGTCACTTTTATTACTCATCGTCCTTTAAGGAAAACTCGGATAACCCCAATTTTAGCACAGTCCATTTTCAATTATACATAAACAATTGAAAATGAATATTTTTTATATAGTTTATTGGGAGCCCTAAATATGGACCTATAAAGTAATGTTTAATGGACATCCTCAAATGATTTACTGTAATTTATATATATACTCTATTTGTTTGTTAACTTTTTTATATTTGTTATTGAATCTATTATTTTATGGAAGAGTTATCCCATCACCCTATAGATTGTTATTTTTCACATATTCGTAATTTATTATGATTATATATAATATTATCTTTTGACTTCTTAATCAATGGTTGTTAATATTTATTTATTTATTTCTAAATTAACTGTTCATTTTGAGAGAATTCACATCCCAATCACCACCCCACTATCTAATTTCGCTATAATGAATGTACTTGAAACAATTATGAATTTATGAGTCTACAACTAAAAAGTTAAATTAATAATATAAATTTAGAAAGAAAAAAAATATGAAATTTCTCTTAAATTTAGTAATAAGAGAAAGAAAAAAGTATGAATTAATAGTGAATTATTTACTAGATTTCAAATTAAAATGTCTAGTTATTTGCCACTAATTTTATTTTTTGAGGAAATAATTATTTTAATCTTTAAAATCCTAAGAGCCGATCAATTTAATATTGTAAATAAATAAAATAATTGATCCAGTCCCTTAAATCATAGTATATAACATCAATCGATTGTAATGATACTTGAAGAAACCAAACATCACAGATTACATGCAAGTTATTATTGTCACTGTGTGATTGAACTAAATTAACTAATTCTAGAAGGATTTCGATTTAGGATCTAGCAGTATTTCTCCTCTCCTCACTTTTTTATTTGAAAATATGAGGATTGAGGTTCGACAATACCACAATACTTAGCGGATCCTTCTAATAGACGTTTAATAGATATTTAGAAGGATGTTTTTTTTTAGATTAAGTTAAGTCGTACAGATAAATTTTTTGTTAGCTTGTATTAACACATATAATATTAAAATATAATATAAAGTAGTTAATTATTATAATCAAATAAGATTTGATTTAAATTTCGCTAGGTATTTTAGGCGATGTGTTATCAAATTCTAGAAAGATCTAGATTGATCTATTACGATGAGTCATAAATATATTTATTAGAATATGTAATTTATGTTTCCGCCGTATATAGAGAATTAGTGAATTGTAATAATTACCAAAACTAAACAAAGAAAATTAGTATTTTAGGTGATGTGTCTTTATTCTATTAGTCTCCTTTGTGTGCGGATAGCTGCACTTGTGAGAATCTAAATGCAAGAAACCACGTCAACGTGGAAGTTTAATATTGTAGCTTTTATATATTATACCACATCAAGAATGTACAGGAATGCGAAAAATGACTTGCAAGCAAATGTAGTTCCAAACACATGCTCAGAATAAGAAGGAATTGCTTGAGCATTATGTGAAGGATCCATGTATGAATATGCTCTTTTGATCAAAACATGATCACTCACCAATATGATTTTGAAATTTCAAAAACATTTCTTTTGTACAGAAAAAAAAAAACAACAAAGTGTAGATGTAAAAAATGACATTGCACCCGATCAATCAGCAGCAGAAACTCAAATGAAAAAAAAAAAAAGTTCAATCTCAAGTTCATGTGAGGAAGCCAGGGTTAGGATTGTCCTTCTTGGCAAACTTCTAGGTGGCTATAGATATCTACATATTTCCATAAGGATGAGTTTACACAAGTGCAAAACTAGGAGCCATCACATTCACCCTGCTTCATCAAAGTGGTATTAGTATTAGATATTAAATTTAGAAAACAACAATTAGATAGAAATAACCGTTTTTTTTACAAGAGATAGAATAGTATAAAAAGATAGGAATAATTTACCTTTTGGTAGATTATTATTAGTTGGAAAGGTTGGTTCTTCAATTGGGTCCATTTGGAAACTATGAGGAAGAGAACGCTTCTCTGATCTTTTAAAATATGCCAAAATTTCTAGAACAATAACTGCAACAATATTAATACTAACAAGGAATCCATAGCTTGTCTTCCAATCATTCCCTGCTCCTGCAGCTTGCATTCCCAGCACTATGTTCAAAGCTGCAAAGAATAGTGCCAGTCTTCCAAACCAGCCATGATACAAATTCCAAATTTTTCGGATCTTGGAATCTTTATTTGGTCTCAATAAGAATGCCAATATCTGAACTCACATGATTTTGTAGTCAGTTTATGTTGTACTTAATTATATGTCAGTTAAAATTGTACTTTAACAGAAAGATAATTAAGCTGAACAATAGTTAGCATGAGTTAGTGGCAAACCTGAAGAATACTTAGCACAAGGACAAAAATGCCTATTCCTCTATGAGCTGGTATATGGACATGCATTTTGGAGTAGAGTTGTAATCCAAGAAGGACAGTTACAAGCCCAAATGCAAATCCTATAAATTGAATCACTGAATGTAGATAGAACCAAAGTGGTTCCTTATGTTTGAAGTACCTTGCAACAATTGCCCCTACTGGCAGGATTAAGCCCCACCCAATTATACCCACTATTCCATGATTCTTCCTCATCTCAATCAAACCATTGGATGATGGACCCTTAGAACCTGCAAAAGGGATCATTGTCAACTTACTTATTTTGGAATAAATTTACAATACTATATGCTTTCATCAACTTATAAGAAAAAGGTATATCTAAAATATTATAAACTGTGAGTGATGCAGATAATATTAATCACATGTACGATTGAAATTAAAAAAAGTAATTAGAATAATAAATTGTGGTTGAGTTAAATGAAGATTATTCCATGTGAAAAGAAATGAAAGTGAGCATTAACTGTCATATAGTATAATTTTGCACCTGAAGAAGAAAAATCAAAAATAATTGTTGTTTTGTCATCATGTTTTGACAGGTGGTGTTCATGTGGATGCTTAGTACTAAAAGCCAATAAAACTGGTTGCTTTCCAAAAGGAATAGCTGTTTGAAGCTGAAATGCCAAATAAATGTCAGCCCCATTTGTTGCTACAGCAGCAGGCACATTATTTAGAGGCAGTTCACCTTTGTCTGCAATCACTTCTGATGATTTCATACCCCTTAGATAAAACTGCTTTATTTTTGCATGACCATGTTTGTTAACCCATCCCACCATTGCACTTGAACCATTCATCTTACCATCTCTTGAAAATCCAATCCCCACCCACCCAATAGTATAGGGTGCAGATAGTATTATAGTTGTGATATCATCCTTTTTTGTGTACTGCAACAAAATTTCACTACATATTAGATGCAAAGGGACAAACCATGACATTCAAATAATAACATTTCTTGCTAGATCTTAGATTTGCTAGATCATAAAACATCAAAATTCTAAAATCATTGAAAAAATAATCAGTCTCAAGGACACATAAGAAGGTTCAAGGTTCAAATTTTGACCGCTAATATACTAAGATTTACCTTTTTCAAACAAAATTAATTGTCCAAGTAGAGAGTAACTTTATGATGTAACTGACTACCCCTATAATGTAAACTGTTGATTTATTTATTAATTATTGATATTACTCTAGATTCTAAAGTGAATTGTTGATTTTGAAAAGCTACGTAAAAAAAAAGAGGACATTCTAAACCAAAGAACTAAACATAATAAGTGAAAAGGAATAAATAAATGAGTAGAACAAACAATAAACAATTAGAAATCTAATTGAACTTGAACTTACCCTCAATTCATATGTGTTCCAAACAGGTTTACATATTGTAGAGGATATATTCTGATATGGTGGAGGAAGAAAAAGTTGATAGTTTGTATTCTTGCAAGTACTTTCAAATGATGTAAAATCACTTTTTCCATTGTCATCTGCTAATACAATGATCTTGTTGAAGTTGAGGACAAGATTCAGCATACATATCTTGATAAAAGATGGCCATAGATGAGCCAAAGATCTTATTAGCTTTGCCATTCATAGACTGGATCCTCTGTGATCCAAGGATAGGAACAATGATGTTTACAAAATTGAAGAATAAGAGAGGAAATGTGAATATGAAGGTTTAACAACAAGACAGTTGAGATGTATTAGTCTCTTGCATTTGAAGTTTGAAATTTGGTGGTTGGCATAATGGTTGGTGCTGGGAGGTAATCATCACCACCTTCTATTATTGTGAACAACAAATTCAACTGCATTTTTCTTTTGTTTTTTATATTGATTTTCCTGATATTTCTATGAGCAGTACCCATTCATACTCCATTCAAAGTAATTAGTAATAACAAAGTTATGGTAGTAAATAATTCAATTTCCTTTTAGGAATCAACTTTGTTAGAAAATATGTGCAAGAGATTTTGATTAAAACTATGTAGTATGTACTATTGCAGATTCAAATTCATTGCACTAATGACTTAATGCAGTTACACGCAATAATTAATTTCGAACATTACATCTTCACCAAATCATCTTTAAATATTTTTACCATTAATTTGAGATTGGATGCCCGTAGTCAATTACTTCGCCACACAGTTCCTACATTGAATCCAAATCCTACCACAATCTTAGAGTCGGTTTATTAGAAACCTTTTTGATACGTTCTTTTTATATGGACTCTAATGTATTGTTACATTAATACAAAGGCGAAATATTGCTTTTGAAGTAATATAGGAACTCTACTCTAAATTGACAACTTCATATACTAAAAGTCTAACCTATGAAACACTGATACAAACACGAGCACCGATGATAATTTGAAAAATGAAAGAAATTAAATTTAACTACATGTGTCAATGTCAGGTACCAACACACATGTCAATGCTATACAATTTCTATATGTAATTAAAAACTACAATGTTAATTCCAAAAACAAGTCAAACTGAGGTAATCTGAATATGTGTTCCTCACCACTCTTCTCATCAAACTTGGCAATCCACTTGCTCTTGTTCCTTTTTCTTGCATGATGATGTCTCTTATCAGTTTCATCATTCTTGCTAATCGTAGTTACTTCCATACCTTTGCCTATAGGATGTTTCACAGATCTTACAGCTAGTTTCTCATAATTTCTCCTGACACACCCTCCCAATCCTTTTCTATCACCAACCAAATTATTTGCAACCACAACAGATCTAACAGGATTAACATCTATGAAGTTGAGCAACATTTCATAGCTTTCATCTTTGCAATCAACAAGTGAGAAATCAATATTTTCATAATAAGGCAATAACTTATATGGATCTTCAGTTCTAAATTCTACTTGGTCTTTAAGTCCTGAGTTGTTGATAGCTTCTTTGGACTCATCAAGAACTGTCTCAGGTAGAATGCATACAAGTTTGCCTCCGGTTTGTCGCGCGGCAGCTGCAAGGGCTATCGTTGATGAAGATGCAGGAGATGATGTTACTTC
>NC_021162.2:76195837-76219216 GCF_000331145.2 Cicer arietinum
TTCCTGCTGCTAATGCTGATACAAATATATCACTTCCTAGCTCTTGTACTCTCCAAAATCCACTCTGTCTCTTATCAACATTATTACACTGCTAAAAGCAAATAACTAGATGAGTTAGCTATTATTAGTATCAAAATATTTAACCATTTGTTTCATCTACATATCTTCAACTATTATACAATTAAACAACATACATTATATACTTAATTCATGTATTGAAAATCTCATTGAAAAAGCAAATAACAAATCTCTAAAGCATTGACATAGACAGACGTGAACACTAGACATCACATTGACACGTACACATCCGTGATAATTAATCCATGAAGTACCAATACAAACACCAAACATACAAGAGTCTCACGACATTGATAATAATTTGAGAAAATAAGCACAAAAAGTTAAGCAAAATTTGAATACCGTGATGTGTAAATAAGAAGAGAAAAAATGGAAATGGTGGAAAGGTGAATGTATACCAATTGAAGGGTATCAAGGTAAGCCTTTGTAGCAAATGTTGCAGACCACTCCATCACAAAAGCTAATCAAGAGGATGAATTTAATTCCAGAACTTTGAGGTTTGAAATAATTAATTAAGAGTACAACAGAAAGAAAGTGAATGATATTATTACTAGCTGTGAAACTGAAAGTTATTATTTATGTTATGTGAGAAATAATGTATAGTTTGTGTGTTACTGTTAGGTATTGCTAAAACGGGGTGAGGGTGACGGAAAAAGCGTAGTCAAAGGCGTGGAGTGTGCGAAAATGGAGGATTTGTGTTCCATAGTTATCATGCTAAACTAAATTTGTGGAAATTTCAATTCCAAAAATAGTGTAAATGGCTACATGATTCATGTTTCACTACTTATATAGATAGGTAGATTTGAGTCTCCTACTTTTAGTTTTTCAGATAAATAAATAAACCATTCATTGATCTGCTAATACATTTATCATTTATTCAATTTTATTTTTATTTTTATTTTTATTTTTATAATAGGAACAGTGTCGTATCAACGAGAGACTACTTATTTTTTATCTTATCAAAAAAATTGTTCACACTGAATAATCAGATTTTATTCAGGAAAAAAAACTGAAAGACTACGATTTTTATAAAAAAATATTATTAACTTCATCAAATCTTTGCATACAAAATAATTTTATACAAGTGATCAATAAGGCACTAGTACGTCAATGATATTTGGTGTCTCATCATGATACCAAACATATAATATATAATGTGAATATTTATGAATCATTATATGATCTTGGTTTATATTTTTAAAGTTGGACAACAACGATTAAAAACTTGTTTGAAAATTTGCTTTACAATTATTTTTATGAAATTTTACATCACTGGAGTAATAAGATAAGAAGTTTAAAGTTTTTTAAATATAAAAAAATAAACTAATATTTTGATTGGATTAAGTTATATTTTAATATCTAATATAATTTTTAAAATAATGTAAGGAGTGTTTGTAATAGAATATGCCTTATTCGTGAAATCCAGACAAGGCTCTTCTAATCACCCACTCCACCACATGCCTGCTGCCATGTCATCAATTCAAGTTTTTCAATTCGATTCGATGCTTCTAGTTACACTTTTCCCTCTATTATTATTATTATTATTATTATTATTATTATTATTATTATTATTATTATTATTATTTTATTACCCAAAACACATGAACACAAAACCCTCACTTACTCATGGACTCTCTCAATCATTCCTTCAATTCTTCCTCTTTTCATTTCAACACCCTCACAACACTCAATTCTAACATTTCCAAAATATACCCTACTTGCCTTTCATTCCCCTTCCTTCATACCATCAAAAAGGTGCCAACTTTACCAATCCAGAACAGAGTTTCCAATGAAAATAAAGAATTTCATCATTTTTCTTACTTGCAAAACGGAGGGTTAGGAGTGGCTTTGTTAAGCGTCACCACAAACGCCAAGGTTCGGATCAGTCCTTTTGTATCTACATTGGCTTCGAATCCAACCTTTGTTTCTGGGTTGTTTGCGTGGATTGTTGCACAATCCATAAAAGTTTTCTTGAATTTCTTTGTAGATAGGAAGTGGGATTTGAGGCTATTGTGTTCTTCTGGAGGAATGCCTTCTTCTCACTCAGCACTATGCACTGCTCTCACCACTTCTGTTGCTATCTGTCATGGAGTTGCTGATTCACTATTTCCTGTTTGTTTGGGTTTTAGTCTTATTGTTATGTATGATGCTATTGGTGTTCGAAGACATGCTGGCATTCAGGCTCAGGTATCTCTTCCCAATTCCCAATACACATTATAACTTGTTCAATCATTATTCATTTCTTAGTTTGTAATTAACAATTCATCATATAATTATTATCTATGACAATCAAATTTTAAGTTTTAAGCATCTCTTGCTTATGTTTGCTAAAAATATCAAAGATACAGAAATTATCACTTGGGCTCTTTTGAGCCAGCCTACTCCAATGTTTTTTATTGCTAGTATTCTTTAGAGTTATGGGGGTCTCTAATTAAAATGATAGTATAGGAGAGATTTGATGTCATTTTGTCGGTCTTCTGCGGTCATTTGACTATATTTACCTTTGTCCATGAGATGTCAGCTCACTAGTAAGAGTTTAGTTTTGTAACCTTAAGGAACTGTGTTCAAATCCATTTGGCATAATTGTAAAATGGTTATTAGTGTCATTTGAATTAATAATTATTCTCCCTTCCCTAATTTTTTTAAAAATAACTATATTTATCTTTAGCTTATGAAGACATTTTTTGACCAGAAAATTGTGTGTGGACCTGGACACAGGTGCTTAATATGATTGTGGCTGACCTATTTCAAGGGCATCCAATTAGTGAAAGAAAACTGAAGGAACTTCTTGGTCACACTCCATCTCAAGTTTTTGGTGGAGCGTTGCTTGGCATTTTAATAGCCTGTTTCTGTTGTCAAGGTTGTGGTGTGGGGGTTTAGGTGATTCTGTTCTCTTGCCATTTTGTTTATCAAACTGTATTGATTGATAGAATACTATTTGTTCTGATAATGTGATGCAGCCTTCTGGACCTCTGGTATATGAAACGGCCCATTTAATAGGTGCCCTTATTCAAGGCCAAATACTTCAACATGAGTAAAATGTAAATGGAAACATTACTGATAAAACTGGGCAACACGTGTCATTTTTGGCAAGATAGTAATGAGTGGAGATCTCCTCCAATTCTTTTTCATTATTAAGGATTTTGGTGTATAAATGCCTTGTATTTCTAGAAATGAGAACATGCATTCTGTTTAATTAGACTTTTATACGTTCAAAGCATTAGTAACAATATAACTCCATTTTTTTTTTTGAGAAATATTGCAAATTTCTACCAGACAGTATAGTGAACTTTGGTTCTTTTGTCATAGTTTGTTATACAGCTGTACAATTCGACCTTATCTATACTAAAAACTTGTTTGATGAGTTTGACAAGTCTATCATACTCCACTCAAGAAATTCCCCGATCTTCAATGATTTATGCATTCGTAAAAGTGTTACTTTCCACAAATCAATGAGTGTTACTAAATGTTTTAGAAATATGATTATATAGTTTTTGATGCATATCATGCTACATATTCTTTTAAATAAAAAACAAACCATTAGATCATATATTTGTGTGGTGCACGAGTTAATTATAATAGAAGTTTGTAAGTTGTGTATAATTTAAACAAACAAATGTGAATGATACTAATGGATATTGTAATATATTGAGTGATATTTAAAAAAAAAAGGTGATATTTCCATATGATTATATAAATTTTTGGTATATGTTTAGATCTTTACATTATTTTAAAAAATATGATATACTGTAAAAGATAAATTAAAAAAGTGCATGATAATAGACTTTTACATTGTTAGAAGGAGACATTGATTGCAAGGTAGAAAGATTAAAAGAATTATAAACTTATGTTTAAAGCTGTGAATAATATTTTTTTTACTAAAATAAACTGTCATATAATTAATAATCATCTTAGACAAACACTCAGGAATGGTTACAAATTCATGGAATGCAGAACAATTTGATGAAATCTCTGTTAAGGAACTAGCCAATAAATTTCCTTCTCCTAGTAACTGTCAATTGTTTTTAAGAAATGGGAAATGAATTAAACTCTTTCTAATGACTTGCTTTTGTTCTAATATTTATAGTAATTACAAACCGTCAACCAATAAAGAAGTTCGCTTCCTCCAAAAAAGGCTAAGGAATAAGTTAAAAGTTATTATTATTATTATTATTATTATTATTATTATTATTATTATTATTATATTATTATTATTATAAGAAAAAGAAAGAAGTTTTTAGATGTATATACATTGGTTTGGATTAGTATTTGGCAAGGTGAACGGTTGAATATGGAGTGGGAAAGTGTAGTATAATTAATTAGTAATATTCGAGATACATTCATTCATATTTCATATTCATCCATTCGATTCCAGGTCATATCCACGTCTCATTAAGATGACATCACTTTCCGCATTAAAACATTATGACACCATTTAATTGCGTGTCACTCATTCGTTGGTACTGCCAACACTTATGTAACTCCACATTCTCAACATTAATAGGAAAATTCCGTGTTGTTTCCTTTCTCCTTTTTTCATTCTTTCTTTCCAAGAAACAGGGTAAAATAGACATTAAACGCATAAAACAGTGTCTAAATCCACTGTATTTATGTACGTACACGTATAAGTTGTATTGTACAGATAGCTGCTAGAGAGAGTTTTTTTTCTTTCGTATACACGCGTTTATACGGTGCGGTTACATTTCCATTCTTCTCCTTTAACTTTACCTTTCTGTCAGAGTCAATAAAATCAACCATTCTTTTCTGAATTATTTAAATGAATCTATTATTTTATTAATTATTAATATTAATCATCCTTCATCATTCTTCTTTTCTCTTATCAATTTCAATAACCCGTTACTTTCTTTTGCTCTTATTGCTCAAAAAGCTTCCAACTTTCGATCTCCGACGTCGTTTCACCAGCTTCTTACATTAAGGGTATGATTCTGCTCTCTATGTTTTGAGATTTTCTCCATTGATTCAGACCCATTTCTCACTTCATCTTTGGTCTCTTTTGTCCATTTTCTTCAAAAAATATTTCCTTGTTGTTTTCCAAATTAGTAGTTTTTAAAGCTTAATTGTTGACCTGGGTTGTTTAGGAGTATGATCAATTCATCATTACCAATTAAGTTAGTGTAATTGTAGAAATATAATACATGGTTAAGCTATGATGGCTAACTTGTGAAATTTTTAGGGTTTTGATAATTAGTCTCACACAAGCTTAATCTGTTTTGGATTAATTCTGTTAGTGAAAATGTCATCTGCTGGTGTTACCACTCTTAGTCCTGTTCCTAATGAGCCATTGTTGTCTCCAAAAGCATTTCATTTTCCATCTCACTTGTGTTTGGAAGACAAATCCATTTTCATATTTCTCTCATTTTCGGGTTCGTTGACTCCTATTCGTGTTATGGAATGGGATACTATTGAGTCTGTTAAATTCAAAATCCAAAGGTGTGAGAGTCTTCCGTTTTTAACTAACAAACAGAAGTTGGTTTATGCCGGTCGAGAACTTTCTCGAAGTGATACTCTACTCAAGGACTATGGAGTAACAGATGGAAATGTTTTGCATTTGATAATCAAACTCTCAGATCTCCAGCTCATCAATGTGAAAACGTCTTCTGGGAAAGAATTCTCTTTTCAGGTGGAAAGAGGTAGGGATGTCGGGTACATCAAGCGACGGATTGCTAAAAAGGAAAAACAATTTGACAATATTGAGCAGCAGGAACTTGTGTGTAATGGTGAACGGTTGGAGGATCAGAAGCTTATTGATGATATCTGCGGCAAGCATAATGATGCAGTGGTGCATCTTTTTGTCAGAAAGAGGCATGCGAAAGTTCATAGACGACCCCTCGAGTTGTCCATTGTAGCAACAGACTTGGCTGATAACAAAACTAAAGATGTTTGCGGAAATTCTCTTGAGAGAAAATTTGAAGCTGGTTATACTGATGTCATTCAAAAAGTGGTGCCAAGAAAGCCTCCTGAGAGAGATTTTCTTTTGGAGCCGATTATAGTTAACCCTAAAATTGAGTTAGCTTCAGCAATTCAGAATATGGTAAACTCTACATACGGTGGGTTAGCTAATGAAAACTATCCAATAGGATCTGCTGAGGGTACAGGAGGAGCTTACTTTATGCTTGATTCAGCTGGTCAGAAGTATGTTTCTGTTTTTAAGCCTATTGATGAAGAACCAATGGCTGTGAATAATCCTCGAGGTCTTCCATTATCGTTAAATGGCGAAGGCTTAAAAAAGGGTACAAGAGTTGGTCAAGGAGCATTCAGAGAGGTTGCGGCTTATGTTTTGGATCATCCAATAAGTGGACGCCGCAAGTTATTCGGTGATGTGAAGGGTTTTGCCGGCGTTCCTCCAACATTGATGGTCAAGTGCTTGCATAAAGGATTTAATCACCCGGGAGACTTGATTGCTAAGATTGGATCCATGCAGATGTTTGTGAAAAATAATGGAAGCTGTGAAGATATTGGTCCTGGGGCTTTCCCGGTAAAAGAAGTACACAAAATTACTGTTCTTGACATAAGACTGGCGAATGCAGATAGGCATGCTGGGAATATTTTGTTCAGCACAGAGGAGGGTAGTGACCAGTCTGTTCTGGTTCCAATTGATCATGGCTACTGCTTACCAACAAGTGTAAGCATCTAAATTTTATGCTCTATTTGTTGTGTATTAATACACTTGGTGATTCTTCTATATTCTATTTTTCCCTTTCTTTAGTGCACTCTACAATATATCAAATCAAATTATATTTATGACTTAAAAACTGAACCGACTGGTATTGCAATCAGATTTGTGTGCATTGCAGTGTTGTTAAATGGTGACTATAGCGGCACTACAGCACTATATCACTGTTCTGTGATATGCTATTAAATACAAAATTGTCGAATAGCAGCTGTAGGGGCGCCACAGCACTTGTGTCGCGGAATTTTAGAAAAGGTCTATTCTGCAATTAACAACATTGGTTCATTGAAATAAGGAAGTTGGATTGACATGCAAGTAGATATAGATTGTCCTTGAGTCTTATTTATAAACCAATCATTTAACAGTTTTGCTATTTTGACAGTTTGAAGATTGTACCTTTGAATGGCTTTACTGGCCCCAAGCCCGCAAGCCATATTCCCCGGAAACTATCGAGTACATAAAGTCACTGGATGCTGAAGAAGATATTGCTCTTTTGAAGTTTCATGGATGGGATCTGCCAATTGAATGTGCCCGCACTCTTAGAATCTCAACCATGCTTTTGAAGAAAGGGGTTGAAAGAGGATTGACACCTTATGCCATTGGAAACCTTATGTGCAGGGAATCATTGAACAAGGAATCTGTGATAGAGGAAATAGTTGAAGAATCACTGGAATCTGTACTTCCTGGCACGAGTGAAGCTACATTGCTGGATTCCGTTTCACAAATCATGGACCGGCGCCTCGATAAGATTTTCAACTCTCTTTTTTAATTAGAGTTGAGTTCTAAACAATAGTAGCGAGTATATAAATCTGTGTACAAATAGTACATATGTATAGCTTGGATTTTTAGTTCATGACAAAGGAGGTCTGTTTTCTTTGGTTGGAATCTCACACCATTCTTTGCTATATAACTTCTTAGGTTTTCACTTTTCATTTTCTTTTAGTTTCCTACAGATAACAAATTCTTTCAGAGTTTGTAGTTGATTTCTTTATTGAATTTGAATTCCAAGAATAGCAGTCAAACCTTTTCACTGTTTGGATTGTGAGTTGATAATATGATTTCTTGTTCTGAACGTTGTTTGATATACTTTCTGAGTTTTTTTAAAGGCTACCTCTTAAATATTTAGATCACGTTTATTTATTTATTTAGATATATAAGTAACTAACTTGCCATAAATGATATGCTATCATTGATGTGTATAATCATGTAGTTGTGCTTGTGCATGAAATGAGTTGTAGTTACACTTAATACAATGTTAGCATCACTTCATTCATCTATATACACACCTTCAATCTACAACATTTTATTCCGAAAAATACTTGACTACTGTCGGCAATGTACTACTGCTGGAGGGAAACTCTGTAGTTAAGTAGTAGTCTACACCTAAGCTACATTAATTTTGAAATAATTCTTGTTCAAATATTACTTATTTACTACTGAATTATGGATTGTTATAGTCTATTCACCGTGCAAATCGAAAAGTTAAGACAACAAAATATCTTTAATTAGACAAAAAGCAATCAAGCTTAGTTAAACATTCTGCATCTTCTCTCAAAATGTTTTAAAAAAGATAATCAAATTTTTACACCTTCATAGATTTTTTTTTTTGGTAAAGCACATTCATATCATTTGAATCAATATTTTAATTGTGAAACAAATTCTTTTCTCTTCTCTTCCTAATATTGGTGATTCATCTTGTACTTAATATAAATAAATTACAATTAGCTTCATTCCAAAAATACTTTACAATTAATGCTCTTGTAAGCAAATTCCAATAGAAAAATAGATAAAGAGAAAGTATAATTTCCAAAATAGTAATGTTTTAAATTACATAAAAAAGATTAAAAGATTTTTACTTTATATATATATATATAGAGTTCACAGGAGAGTCTTCAGTAACACTCTTTTTAGTTTTCAGTTCTTAAACTTAGCATAATAGGCTTGATTAGACCCCAAGTTCCTAATGCTCAAAAGGATTGGTCAACTGACATTTTGATATAAGTACCAATCATTGCAATAATATTCAGATTCAAGTAAATAACGTTTAAGGCTATAGAATTTATACAAGTACAACATAGGAACCTTAGTAATCAAAGTATACCAGCAAAATCACTTATTCAATAAATTTCCACCGTCTCTCAAAACCCGGTACAGAAACCAAAAAAGAAAAATAGATTATGCAAGCTAATTCAACTCCACAGCATAAACATTAATATGGATGCTTTAAGGGATGTCTCCGTCCACATCAAGTTCACTAGGCGTGTTTCTAATTTCACTCCTGTAAGAGAAGTCGTCATCGAGATTCTCCATAGTTCTCCCATAAATAAATGACTTCGTACCCATTGTTGTAAAGGGCATCAAGCCGAAAGCTCGTGCAGTTTTAATCTCCCTGGCAACCTTCCTTTGAGCCTTTGCACTAATGCCAGTCTAGTCACAATGAATAACAAGAAACAGTTGGTAAGATCCCACAATTTAAAATAAGTTTATAATATGACTGTGTAAGGGGGAAACAAAAAGAACAAGAAAATGAGTGCAGTACTAATTCTAAAATGTCCACCCTTTATTTTTTTTCAATGTTGTCAATCGCGGAAAATAGCAGTTTGTTCGAATTCTGCTATGTTACATTGCTACAGCACCACTACAGCCACTATTTGACAACACTTTGTACTAAATAGTGTATCGCAGAACAATAATTATTTGTTCAAATTCCGATACGCTATAACACTAGCCGCTATTGACAACGCTGATTTTTCCTTCTTACCCAGTCTACTGCCCTGCAGTGGATTAAATGTTACCTGGCTTCTCTTGATAAGAATTCCAGCTTCTGTTATGAAGTTTGCTAGGAATCTTACATTCTGCATAAAAACAATGATACCACTAAGAGTCATTCCAAAAAATTGCATTAACAGGAACGTTTTCTCATTATCAGGGTAAATATGAAAATCTTAGCCTCACTATCAAGAGCTACGAGGACTAAACAGATTAGTCACAAATATTTTCCTCACTTTCATTTGCCTTTACACAATATAAAAGTGGAATCACCATAAATCACAATAAATTTATGGATGAGTTGCATATGAAAGATTTCATCCTGTTCTTTTCACAAAATTTTAAAGGGATACCAAACTGACAAGGCATACTATTTGGGGAAGACCTAAAAGGACAAATCTTAGCCTTGTTCAAATGAATCTGCAATCTATGACTAATCATCCTTTTAGTTTTGGGGTAACATATACAGGTCATCTTTACCCTATCCTAACGCTAATACATATGGGAGTTAACATATACCACGGGTTATTCTCTGCAATGTCTAAGTTAAGGATCTAAGGTTGATTCATCCGTACACCTTCTCCAAAAACCTTAGAATGATAAGATGGTGGGCACTGACCATTAACTTTGTAACAAGCCACAACAAATTAACAAAATCTTCGTTGTTTATATTTTATTGTACCATATAATACTTGCATGAAAAAACATAAAAACTCATGTACTTGAAAATTTTCACTTTGACAAAGCAAACGGAAACGCAAAGTAATTACACCTATGGTATATAAATTATCCTTATAACAGAGCTACTCTGACAGAAGTGCTGACCCTGAAATCAGCTTGACTAAGAACTTCTTTAGTGGTTACTGAGAGTTCACTCCTTATCGGGGGTTTGCGTGCAGCAGGCTTTGTAAGATCAAGATCCTGTATGAAGAAAGATACTGCACAGGTCAGAAAATTAATTCAATAACAAATGTTTAGTGGGAAATATTTCATGAAGTATAGTGAAATTTTTTTGTGAAATATGTTTATTGGTTTCTTAAACTACAAGCTGCCCTCGTGCCAGACAAAATTAAAAAGATTAGAAAGAGATTACATATATACAGAGTATGTAATAGTAAATATGAACACAGCAATAACTGAGAAAGTTAAGGATTGCTATCCGGCATACCTTTAGAGTATATGTTGATCCACGATGAAAAGTGGTATCATATCGAAAAGAATAATCCTCTTTATCGATTTCATCAGGATCAAATTCAAAGTATCTAGCAGCATTATTCAGTTTTCCATCCATTCCATCAGATAATGTGTCAAAAGTTTGTTCTAGATCATCCAAAAACTGGGAACTTCCACCCTGCACTGAACTATATCTATCTCGATTGTTTACCCGTTGATTCAGCTTATCTAGAATGGCATCAGTTTTGGAAGTCCCCCCAGGACTAAATATCCGCTTCTCAAATTCCTCAAAGGACTCTGACTTGTCACCCTTCTCATTAGCAGTTCTGTTATCTGCTCAATCATTGAAAAAGGTGATAATAAGGATTATATAAGTAAATCCATCATCTGAAACTCAATGTGTAAAACAACCAAACAATCAAAGGCCCTATTTGAATAAACAACTTATTTAGCAGCTTATAGCATAAGGGCTTACATATAAGCAATCTTTATAACACAAGGTAAAATAAAGTCACATAGTTTTTATATAAGCTATAAGTCACACTGTTAATATAAAAGCTATAAGTTGTTTTCATAATCTATAAGTCACACTGTTTTTATATAAGCTATTTTCATAAGCTATCTCTTATAGCTTATAAAAATTAGTCGGAAATAGCTTATATATATGTCATTAGTTGTTTCCATAAGCTCTCCCAAATAGACTCGCATGTATTTATGCAAGTAAATAAGCTCAAATAAGTCAATCCATACATGCTCAAAATCAATAATTGAAATGAAGGTTTTAACCTAACCACAATTTAGAACTATGACTGAAATCAGCAACAATGATGACATTAAAAGGGAGAAAAATAAAGAAAAGCATTAAGTACCTGGAAATGTCCAAGTAGAGAGATTTCTAAGCAAATGAGTCTGTTGAAACCTATTTGACAAATTGCATTTGAATGACCTAAGTGCTACTGAAACAACCTTCATTTTTTTCCTGCTTCACACAAGCAAGTTTGAATCTGTTAAGATATAAACAATGTTCTCAATCGGATCGCTTTCTTTAGCGTCCAATCGTGGAATCACGGCGCGGAGTCGATATCTGCTCTGCTGCGACGCAATTCCCTGTTGCGGTAGCGGCTGTGGCCACCGTAAACTCCGCTGAAATCGCATCCGAGAAAATTCAAATAAATAAAAGAAAGAAAGAAAGGAAACCTGGGCGACTTACTCACTGTGTGTGCCGGCCGACGTTAACGCCGCCTCCGTTTTCCGGGCAGTTGAGTTCAGTGCTGCGACTGCAACTTGTTTCTCATACTCTCTCTACTACAAGCTGCTGAGTTTTGGTCATTAATGGGCCTATTCAAAAAACGAATTGGATTGGGCTTCATATTAGAGTCCAATCTGTTTTTTTTATCTCAAATAAAAAAAAATAGGTTCTTTTGCCAAAAAAAAAGTTTGTATTAATAATAATAAAGACAAATACTAACAAATATTTTAAAAGGCTTCTTAAATAAATTTATTATTATTATTATTATTATTATTATTATTATTATTATTATTATTATTATTATTATTATTATTATTATTATTATTATTATTATTATTATTATTATTAATAAAGATAAATACTGACAAGTATCTTAAAGCGCTTGATGGAATATGATCGCAATAGAGGACGGGCTTATGTAATATGCAATTCTTGAAGTATAATTGGTTGTGTGGGCTATACTGATCCGTATTTATTTTTGTATAAGAGTATACATAATCAGTATGTTACTTGAATTATAAAATAAATAAAGTACATTTTTTTTTAAAGAAAATAAAGTACATGTTGAAAAATATTAAATATCATCAGTAAAAAAGAAACTAATAGAGGAAGATCAATTAACTAAAATATATTATGCAAATGCACTTGTTTGGAGTGGGGACCCTAATTAATTACTATTGTGAAAACAATCATAATTTTTGTTTAGGATAATTTTCATGCTACTTAAAATCAAGTTTTTTTCCGTCGCTTTGGTACCAAAGTTTTTCCGAATTTTTAGGAATTTAGACAGATCAATTCGCAAAAGTATTGTGAAATAGTATTTTCGAACTAATTTGCAACTCTCCATGTAGATGAATTAAACAATGAAAAAATATTTGTGAGTATGACACTAGAATTTGCCACACAATTGAAACTTCCATAACCATTAACAAGTATTACTCCAGCCTCCAATATAAACAAAAATTGATTAAAAAAAATAATGTACCTAATCCACTAAAAAAGAGTATACATTTAAGTGAGACTTTTCAAAGTTATGTAAAATAATAAGAATTAAGAAAGAGCACAAGCTAGCTAGCTACACCTTGAGAGTTTTGTTGTTCTTTCCATATCTTTCCTGTTACTCTCAGCTTCAACTTTTTAGTATCCCCACCCGAGAAGAAAAGTGCCATGTTACGGTATATGATAAGGCCATCATGACTATCCTTCACTTTCTTATGGCTTTCTCTAATGCTTCTTGGACTCCCTTCAAATGTTAGTTTACGTCCATTTCCTCCCACTTCTAGGCTGTAACTGTAGTTCTTAGCCTCTCTATCATCACCCAAGAATCTAAGAAAAGCCATGTAAACAGGTGCCATTTCAAGTTGAAATGCTTCAAAATGAAGACAAAAATATTTACCAAAACAGTGGAAAACCTACATAAACCAAAAAGTAAGAGTTAGCCTTAACAAATTGGATGAGATTTCAAAATGTATAGTTGTGATTGTGCATGAATTTATTTACAAAATATCCACTATCCTACTCGCAAAAAGTCTCGTCATACTTATCTCTATTGAACGCGAGATCTGATTGATAGACTTTAATATCATCCTAAAATTTAGTTTAGGCATAACTCGACCCTTACAAAGGTCTTATTCTCGTTCAATATATGGCTCCTGAAGCATGGCTCAAATGGCCCGATAGCATAGACCTAACAGCCCAATGGATCTTAGATAAACTCTAATATCATCTTAAAATTTGGGCTGAGTATCTTGAGTTTACTCAACTCTGTTTAACTCATCTATAACAAAACTGGGTTGTAAGGTGAAGATGGTCCACCATTTATAAATATGTTTCACGTCATATCTCATTTTAGATCGTATATCATCGAATGTGGAACTCTTTAACACTAGTTGTTGATGTTAGTTATCAATTTCACATTTTCAACTCTCTAAACTAGTCGTTAAATCAATCTTTAAATAACGATTATTTTTTGAGTTACAGAGTTACCGACTTACCGTTAGCATCCATGTAGCATTTTCAACTTCCATAGGATTTGATTTGACATAACGATGGTTAAAAGTGGATCCAGAATGCATATCAACACCATGGTCATCTCTTAAATGGGCAACAAGATATGGAATATTTCCAAGAAAAGAACAATCTGATCCAGCATAAGGGCATGTGTATGGTCTAAAGGTACAAATAGTCTCATGTTTGAGTTTGGTATAATATGGAAATATCTCTGAACAACCAAGAGAGATGTATCTACAAGGAAATTCAAGTGATTCTGCTATCTTCTCCAATGCTAAACACCTTATATCACCAAGCTCTTGTCTGCAAGTTGGGCATCTGTTGTGTACCCTTGTCTTACATGTTGAACAAAGGGTGTGCCCATTGTGGCACTGCAAAACAAAATTTTGATTTTAAGAATTAGTCACCATTTTGTACACACTATACTAATCAAATTTATATTGCAATAACTATTTGTTTCATATGGTATAAGAAATTAGTTTTCAAAATCCCTCCTATTTAACTTATTCACAAACATCTATAAGCTTATGAAAACTTTTCCATGCCTAAAGGAGCATGAAACTGGTGGTTTAAGGTTATGGAATATATATAGATTGCAGCTCCTATGAACTAGAATTTGATGCAAGATAGGTACTTGTCCTGTTATTTTTCAAATAGACTAATCATTTTTTTTTAAATGCTTTTAAGTTAAGTTCTAATGAAAGGCAAATCAAATCGTTCAAGATAATCTGAATTCGAATCCTAGATAAAATAATCATTGTCTAGACTTTACTTCTTGACCAAACTTCATATTATCAGAGTAAGTTTCATTTGAAAACCGGTGTTTGCGAAAAAAGAACAATTTTACTTGAAGGTAACAGAGAAGCTAAAACAGTAAAAAGATAACAGCAAGGTACCAATTGTGAACACAGACTTACAGCATACATATAATGGGCAAGATTCAGATTCAGATGACAAACCTGATGGATTGGAGGGTACATTGAATTGGTGCAAACAGGGCATTCAAGAAGATCATGGACACTAGTAGTGGTTTGAGAATTGTTGTGTAGCTTTGAGATTGAAGAAAATTGATGAGGATGCTCATCCTCTTCCATCATATTCAATGACAACATACTGCTATCAACACCACCTGTTTCCATTTTTTAACCCAAACCCACAAGCATATATATATATATATAACAGTGGAAGTTGCTAAGTGTATTTTTTTAAGACTTGGGAAGAAGAGAAGAAAGAAAAAAAAAAAGCAAGGATTTATAATTTGGTTTCTTACAAAAATTGGCTTTAATTTTACTTCCTTGGTCTTGGACATCAAAGGAGTAAGTGACATACATCACACAATTGTCCTAAGTACCCTTTGATTTAAATCCAACGGTTTTCATGATTTCACCAACAAAAACCACAAAGATAGAAGAAGTTATAGAAGACTAACTTCATGATCAAGTAGAATAGAATAGAAGAAGATAGAGAATGAATATCAGGTAGTGATTTACTATTGTTTATGGGCAAAATTGGTGGGCTATATATCATGGAAGGGCTTCTCTTTTTCTGTTTTTTATTTTTTTTTAAATGAAATAATCAATAAACTCGAATATAACCGTGAAATATTATATTCGAATTCGAAGTATAATATTTATTTAACAATTTTAATATTTGTTATTTAAGCCGTCCTTACAAATAAAAAATATTTCTATTTTTATTGATATAAAAGATAAATTAATTTTTGAAGTGAATTATCTAAAGTGACTAAGCCCTTCAACTCCATTGTCCCAATCAAGATCAGGATTATGCCAATTTGAAATAAGTTTTTAAATTCTTTTAAAAAACAACAAGTCCTATAGAGTTGTGGCATGTGGAGGACGATATATAGTGTCTCATACTCTACACGCAATTCATTTGAATGATTGCCGTGGTGTACATACTACATAGTACATACACCTTTTGGATGCACCGTATAATAGGTCCACTATCAATCATTTTCAAGTGGATGCCAGGTGTATCACAAGTTTGACAAATACTATTTAGTTTGGATTATATATATATTTAAAAAAAAATTAACTATTATATCTCACGCTTAAATTTATATACTAAAATTTCCTATTGTTTACCTTCAAGAGGTCGCATTTCTGAAATACGATCATCTATAAAGTTTTAACTTTTTTATTTTTCGTTTTAACAATTAAATAATTATTAATTTAATAAATCAAAAATAATAAAAATATTTTAAAAAAATAAAATACATCTAATAGAAGAAAAAAAAATGCATCAAAGTTAGTAAATGTGCCATTCTAGTATGATCAGATATCCGACATAATCCACATTTTATTGGTACTTTTTCTATAGTGTTCATTTATGTTCTAGTTTTCAAGTTTTGTCCAAAGTGTTACATTTATTTCCTTTTTTTTAGTAATGCTATTGAAACACAAAATGGTACATAAATATAATATTGTATAAAATACAATGAAATTCGTGTTTTATTTTTCATAAAATGTCAAAATATTGTATTCATCTCCTATTTTGTATCAAATTTTATATTATTTTTTTATTATTGATTTTAGTAACTAATTATTTTAGTCATAAAATTCACTTAATTTGAGGAGACTATAAAACACTTTTAAGGAATGGATGCTCTACAAGCTATTTATAGCAGGTATTGGTCCACTTGTTAATAAATATTTTGTCTTACTTATCATGAAATCATAATTCGTGACTATTATTTCTTTCTTTCTTTCTTGGTGGTAAACGTCCTCATACTGTACAACAGAAGAAAGTCATACTAACATTTTAGGAATGCATAATTGTGAGGCTGGCTTGCTGAGTTAACTATCCTATTGTAAAATAAGTATAAGAAAACAATTCCCCAAAGAAGATTGTAAGGATGAGATCACTGAATACTGAGCGATAACAATGTTATATATAACACAATCAACTTTACTTCAAAGCAAAATCACCGTGTCTAGAGATATTATAAAAACATGAATTTTCTTTTGTGGAGTTTCAGCTCAAATAGTGCTGTACTGAAGTTCTCACTGCCACAGGCACACAAGTGATACAAAAGCTATTCATGCAATGATGAGCGTTTATCATTAAATTTTTGTAACACATTTACACCTAAATGTACTTGGGATGAGAGTAAAACAGATGTGATGGGACATGATAAGTAGCAAAGGGAAACAATAGATGTAATATTAGAATAAAGAAATCGTGTGAAAAAAGCAGTAGTAAAAATGTTTAGAAGCACTAGTAAAGAAAGTATTAACAGCAAAAGTTTAGTTTGGCACCAAAAGAATTAGGTAAGTGGAATATTTCTTTTTTAGTTCTTAGTAACTCGGCTCCACCTCCCTCTTCCCATTTTTCATAATAGAAAATAGATCATTAAAAAAATCCACTTACTGATTATAACAACCTCTGAAGTATAATTTACGTTATAGAGTAGGCTCCATCTTTTCAATTTTAAGATCAAACATGCGTATCTTAAAGATCTAGTTGTTGGGTGAAGCAATAATTGGGTGACACGTTTTGGATGAGGTGCATTTTGACTTCACAAAATCCCACAATCTAGACCGATCTTGGATGGTTTAGATTCAAAGGCAGATATTGATTTTTTAAACAAAAATTTCCTACCTTTAAATTTGAGCCGACAAATTCTTGACTGGGTTTTTTATTTGATGACCGAGATCGCCTGATTTAGTGTGCACACAACTCAAGTCCCAATCTAAGAAGGTCAACCACCAGCGGAAACTACTTCAACCACTTTAGTGACAGGTGAACTACCATCTATGACAATAATGGAAACCATTTATGACACTTTTCAGACTGATAAAACATCACACGAGACTTTCCAAATTAAGATTCCATCCACACCTCATGTATATATGGTATGCACTATGCACCACTACTCGACCAATAAAAGCCAAACCAAAACAGATACCTCCAATCTTCATTTTTGTGACTATTACGAAATGAAGAATTGTCGCAATTTGCAAAAGCAGTTATTATTGACAATAAATTTGTAACATCCACAGGACCACATCAATTGCCGAATTTGTAATCCCCTGGCCCCTACTACTATATACAAAATGATATTGCAGAAAATGTGACGGGCTGAATTAATAACAAAACACATAAACTGACCAAACGACTATTTTTCTTCATCCTTAACAGGTCCTCATTAATCTGCCTAACAAAGTAACTATTAGGAAAAATAAATGAATAGATGAATGGACAAGCTCAACCAAAATCATCCCAGTTTACCACTGATTTGGGAAGGCATCTCTATATTTAGCATCCTCAAGGGTCATATGCTGGCTACCAGCGTTATCCCTTGCCCGTGAACTCAAAAGCTTCTGAGCTATTCTATCTTTTGGTGTTACTTTCTTTTTCAGCATGGATGCAAGACTTGATTTCTTGTCTCTGGCAGACACTTCATTAGTCACCTCGTCTTCTCCAAAAGCAGCTGATATTGAAGTTGAAGTCAATGCAGCATCCCGTAAAACTGCTTCATTGTGTTCCCGAATTTTAGCAAGTTTTGCACGTTTCAATGATTGTCTATCAATTTCTCTTTTTTTGGCCGCCTCCTTTTCTGTTTCACGAACATTTTTTACAGCTTGTTTTGCTAACTGCTCTGCTAGTGCTGAATCAGTCTTTATATCAACATTCACGTCTTCTGAAGGACTAGGATTAAGTGGCCTCCCTTCATCATCCCGAGGAATAATAGATCCGTGAAATGGACAAATTTTCAGATCTTTTCTCTGACAGAGTCCCCCTTTCCTCAAAGGAGCGCGACATGGTTGGATCTCAATTTGCTTTTCTTCATAAGGCATTGCCTGAACACTCAACTCAGCAATTTTATCTGATGGAATAACTGCATCATCATCTACCCTACCCCAGTGACTTTCAAGCTCCAAGCCACGCTGGTTGGCCATAAAAACCCTGTTTGAACCCCAACTATCCAAGTGAGAACCCCATCTTATCACAGGAGCTTCTGTCAAAAGTTTACTCCTCACAGGGTTCGACTCAGATTCATTTCCTCCATGAAGTAGGCTGTTGGTATTAGAGCTATTAGATTCTTTAGTATATGAACCAAGATCACCGCTATGCGTTTTATGGGAAGTTGATGCCATGTCAGGTTGTTTGTTTTTATTATCAGGCACATTAGACGAGGTTTCAATGGATATAACACCACCCTCCTCCCAAAAATCTTCTTCCCCATCAAGTTTTGATGTGTTTAGAACAGAACAACCTGCCTCCTCGCATTTCTTTTTGATTGATTTGAGACGATTTCGGATATCAATGAACTCCTTCAAAGTAGAATCTCTGAATCTATTGTCAGTTACTTCAACTCTTATCAGAACAGAAACCCACTCTTGGATAGAAACCAAATGCTTTGTCACCAGAAGTTTGTATAGCTCCCTCAATGCATCAAAAACTACCTTGTTATCACTGCTCTCATAAACTTTGTCCCCTTCATTTATTGCTTCACGACGAAGCTGCTGCAGCTCCAAAGAGCGGAAGTCATCAAGCTCTTCATCGTCTAAGATATCATCTGACACAGGCTCCTGTTTTGAATGCAAAATGTCTAAACACCTATCAATCTCATCCATCGTAGAAAGTATTTCTCCCTTTATTATGGAAAATTTCTCTTTCAAAGATTCAAACTTGTTCAACAAAATCTCTTTCGACCTCCTCTCTCGTTCCCTTCTCTCTTGCCGAATCCTCTCCACATTAGCTTGTATGTTAGGGAACTGAAGCCTTAGAGTATTCTTAAGGTAATCATAACCCAATCTGAGCTGCCTGTAATGAACCCCAAACGACACATTCCACTTCTCCAAAAATTCAATGGCCTTTGAACGCAAAAGGGATGCAACAGAAGGAGGGGCTGGAAGCGGCAAATCTCGCCGGAAACCAACACTCAAGGACATTAACTGATCCAAGTTCTCAACAACAAGGGTCCTAAAAAGCTTTGAACGCATAAAGAGTTCATCAATTATTTGAATTGCAAGGTACCTAACCTGCAACATGTATCAGACCATGTTAATCTGGGGGTTTTATATCGTTGATGACAGCCCTAATCTAAATGTAAACAACTTCAGGATTATTTCGACAATAAGTAGTATTATCTCTGCATTACCTACGATATAGTTTCCATAAATAGTCTAAAAAGTGCTCTATTTTCCTTATTTTGATAAACTTTCTCTTGTATATATTAGTACAGTTTCAAGATGTAATCAGATAATTCCTTACAAACTCCGAAGTAGTCAACTTCTACCATATACATAACTATGTTAATGGCACAGAACCGGTAGCATTAGCATATATATTATTTAAAGTGAAATTGTCTTTCAGCATAGAAATGAAAAAGAATAGAATATTTAATCATCTTATCACGTTCATAGAATCAATCAGAGTAATATCGCTTCTGATTCAAAAGGAAATTCGTTGATAAAAATTCAATTAACCCTAATTGGAAACACGGAATCGAAACGTTGTTGATAAATGGAAATGGAAAGACGTACCTGGGAGTGGTCACGCTTCATGAGATCCATTAGGGTTTGGGTAGCGAAACGGAGCTCCGAATCGGAGTATCGGACCACCGTTTTAATGGCTTTGAGGAGGCGAGGATCCACATCCGGTGCGGTGGAGTTGGTTGCCTTATCAATTAAAGCCCTAACCTTCGCTACTTTTCCATGGCCTTCTTTTTCTTCTTCTTCCATACCTATCCAATCCAAATCTCACACTCGCTTTATCTGATTTTGAATTGAAAAACCCTAATTTTATACCTACCATTTCGTTGACTATTTGCGCGCTACATTTACTCGTTCCGTTTGATAATACGACAAAACGGGCTGTCGTTTTTTCCTTTCAAAATTGTGATGCTCCCTTAATATTTTGTTTTTAAATTTTTTTATGCAATTAATGTAAATTTTTACACAAATAAATAATAAAAATTATTAATTTTTATCATTTTAATATATAGTTGTAATGTTATTTTAAATAAGTACACAATCAATGGTTTGTCTTGTTTGTTAATGAAAACATATTTATTTACAATGAGTTAAATAAAATTAGTAAAAATTTATATGGTGAGAGAATCTTAACTTAATCTATCTTTTTAGTAAAAAATTGTAGTAGTTGTCTTTCAATTTTTTTTTTCATTTGTATTTATTATGTATGAAAGAGATTAAATATTATACACAATTAATAAAATGTTATGCTAAATTGATAACTAATCATAATTTATGATACATCAAATAGTTACATAACTTTTATTTTTTTATTTGATATATGAACAAATGTTGATTGATTATCAAGGTAAATAAATTTAAATACATGCCCTTTTTGAAAGTATATGCTCTTTTTTCTTGGACGGTAAAATATCCCTTCAAACTCTTTATAAGATAATAAATTCATCTCTAAGTTAAAAATATCAATTAATTTGGTTAAAACACAAATTTGAGATGTTAGTTATAGTACAATTTAAATGAACAAATGCACTATTGCCTAATTTAAATGTTTAATTACACTTTCACCATCATTTATTAAATTATATGCACTCTTACTCTCTCTTTATTTGAAAACACCAATGTTAAATAAGGGAGCAAAAGTTTAATTTGATAGATGAGGTGAAAAATGCATAACTTGTATAAGTTGCAAAGGTGAAATTAATTTGACTTTAAATAAATAAAGTTCGACTAACGAGTGCAGTTTTGTAGTTGTCAATTTTTTATTTACTTATAATTAGTTTTTTTGACAAATTATTTACTTTTTATTTGGTAGAAACAGAGAGATTATATTGCATGAAGGTATTTTAAATCCATAAATAAATTATATAATTTATAAAGAAAATTAGGCAATTGATGATGTTTGTCGTGTACAGTAACATCTTACAAAAACCTTACATAAAATTAATGAGATTTACTAAGTAGTTTTTTTATAAAAAAAAAAAAATCACAAATTTCATTATAATTATTTTGTACAACTATAAAGTCTCAAATTCGAACTTGAAAAAAGACATTCAACATAACAATGTCACCCTTGTCAATTAAACTAAAACTTAAAGACACTCACACTATTTAAAGACACTTATATTAACTTTATTTGATAAATAATGTGTTAATGTTTAAAACAAAAAATAGTGTGTCAGTATAATACTTTGTATCTTACTCACTCTTAATTGAGTTTTTTCTTTCATGAGACTCTTTAGAAACAAAATCAATTTCTATGAAAAAAATAGTACTATAATCAGTGATATGAATTTATACTTCATAAGTGAAGTTCTCTGTGACTATCCTATTTGGATCATGCGGGCAGAGAGTTTGGGAACAGAGAAAAAAATCCCCAAAAATGGTTTGGAGATGGAGATTATACTCAGCCCAATAGAACCCGTCTCTAAATAATTCATAAAAATAAACATATTTGAAAGGAAATTACTTTTGATGTTCACACCTTGCATGTTAAGAAAATTAGTTGTCGCGTGGGTTAGTGCTTGCTCCACTTTATAATAGTATTTTCTTTAACAGCTATACCCCAACAAGGTAGAAAAGATACTATTGCCTTTACCTTTCCTAAGTTTTCCTAACCATTTGACATATTTGTCTCCCTTTGTCTGCACTTGCTTATTAATTTTTAAGTGTGGCCTGGTTGGTGGCTTGGTGCTCACATCTTTGACCTCCTGTCTCTAGCATGTGCTGTGTGGCCACTTTGGAACTGTGGCACTAGTGCATGTGCTTTCCCATCTTCAAGCACAAGTAAGGTTTAATTTTTTATACATTAATGAATCATAATAAGCAATATGGACGCGCGATAATAGACCACCGAATTGCTTATTACCATAAATTAAAAGACACTACACCGTCTTCGTGTAAAATCAGAAAAAAAATACTATTAACTTTGCAAGAATTTTAGTTGCACCCACTCTTTAGTAGCATGCAAAGAAAACATAAATACGGCTTTCACACGTCCACTGACATTTCATCACAAACACAATAAAAGATCTTAACGAAAACATAGATAAATAAATAAATAAATAAATGCGAAATGAGATCAATTGTTGTCATTTTTACTAGTTACAATGAGTATAATTTTCAAAATCAATGTTGCTTATTGAAAACATGTTATTATTAAATTAAGTCAAATAAAATATACACCATTATTAAATGGATAGTAGATTTGCGGTAGTTGTTGTGTATTTAATTGGGAAATAAAAAAACACACCAACATGCGAAGGCTTCAACGGTGGAAACAAAAACATTCTCATTTTGTTCAACTTTTTTTTAGACATTCTCATTTTGTTCAACCTTTTTTTTAGTGTCTCCGTTAGATCTAAAAAAGATTAAGATCTCTTCTTCCTTCTCTAATCTAACTTTATAAAGCTTAAAAATAAATATAAAAAAGACACAATATATTAATTAAT
>NC_021162.2:76219226-76220759 GCF_000331145.2 Cicer arietinum
TCCCAATTCTCATTACTCAAACGCACCCTCTCGGGGCAAACCCGACCCGCGAACCCGCAAGATCATAAACAACCCGAAATCCTTGCTGCTGAATGTTGCCAATGATAGACAAACCACTCATCGTTCCGGCGAAAGCAAAGCAGAAGCTGCCACTGTTATCCACTGGAATCAAGTAATTCGTCGCCGGAAGCGACACGTCAGAATCCCGGAAATGAAGCACCACCGTCGGCACCTTAACCTCCGTTAGTCCCGACAAATCAAAACAAGTATCAAACAGCGAAAACTCCGGCGCCCGCTTCAGATGCGAAGCACCAACACGAAATGCATCTCTCAGCGCAATGTAAGCGGGTCGGGTCAATCGAGTCACGGAAGTACCCGAATCAATTATAACGCCGCCGTTTCCGGCGGGGTCGAGTTTGAAGAGCGAAGCGGATACGCCGCGGACAGGCGCGCCACCGACGCTTATTCCAAGAAGTTCTAAGTAATAGAAAGTATCGAGTTTAGGGTTTTTTAGTAGCGGAGTGAACCGGGCGGTTCGAGAAACGGCCGAGTCACCGAAGACAATGGAAGACGGTTTTGCAGAAGCAGACCGGTCTACAAGACAATAAGAGAATTTCTGATTGAACCGGCGTCCGGTTTGAACCGGAAAAGATAATCTCCCACGACCAAGACCTAATAAACCATCAGCACCAACGAAAAGACCTTCGTTATCATGACCACATCCGAAAGCCACACGCGTCACGCGTGTCTTACGAAACGTCAGCGTTTCTGTAGAGAAATCACCGAAAGTGAAAGATCCGTCACCATACGAAACCTGATATTGACAAACCTTGTTCTTGTTGTTACAACCGGAGGAATCAAGTCGCCGACAAAGAGGAGCACCGCACGGGATTCCGGCGAAGGTACGTGATTTCGTCGGGTCGAAAATTGGATCTTGCTGTGAGTAGCATTTACGGCATGGAGCGCATTGAAGCCAAACGACGTCGCTTCCGGTGTCGAGAACCATGAAAACGTACTTCGCCGGAGTTCCTACGCCTATGCGTGTGAAATACTCACCGCTTCCTTGAGAAAGACCTGAAACGATGGAGCTGCTGAAACCCGACCCGGATCTATGGGACTGGTTGAGAGCTGCTGCGAGAGTGAAGGATTCAACTCTGGCGGCATCTCTTTGGAGTCGGAGATGGAAGAGCTGTTGTGGTGTTTTGTTGTTGGAGAGTGCGTCTACATGGTGGAGTTGAAGTGAGAGAGGTTGTGGGTCGGATTCGGGTATGGATAGTAGCTCTTCTGATTCGGGTGATGGGAGTGTGGGAGCATTGGGGAGAGAGTTAATAGAGAGAGTTTGTGTTTGGAATTGAAATGTGTGAGTGGTGGTGGTTGTTGAGAGAGTGAAGGAGATGGCCAAAAATAGGAAGAGAAGGGTTTTCTTATTCTCTTCCATTGTAGAGAGAGAGAGGAGAAATAAGTGTGATAGTATGAAGTGAAGTTGAAGATGGTGTGAGTGAATATTAATAATGGAAAGTGTGAGGAAGGCGG
>NC_021162.2:76220790-76236861 GCF_000331145.2 Cicer arietinum
AAAGAGTGAGGAAGGCGGTTCTATAGTGCAGTGACTCAGCTCAGTGCAGTGATTGTAACCACATTACACTAAACTACCCGTGTCAAAATGAATTATTGTGGTTGGTTTCAGTTGTTGTTGGGGTGGATAACATTTACTATTTGCTTTTCTTACTCTACTAGAATCTTACGATGCTACTTACAATTAAATTACTAAATGTCTGGTCATGCATTTAATTTTTTTTTGGTGCAACAAATACTTTCTCCATAATAAAATATAGATTAAAGATCCGATCACTAGAAAATTTTGAAAAATCTAATTTAGTCTTTTAAAAAATAAAAGTATTTTTTATTTTAATAAATTAGTCTTTATGTGACTTATAATTAAAAAATTAAAGTTTATTTTACCGACTTGATCGATAATTTATCAATTTTATTATTTTATATTTAATTTTTATAAAATTGATAATTAAATCATTTTCAACTAAGTATCTAGCGGAACTTTAAGTATGTTTATTTAATCTGTATCACATAATTAATTGTTTATTTTTAGTTATTTTTTGTTATTTTCAAAGACTTGATTATTCATTTTTAAGTGTGATTCTCGTAATAAGAACAAATTTAATCTGTTTTATTTTTTAAAAAAATTAAAAAATATTTTTATTTTTTGTCAAAGATTAAATTAAGTCACTTGGAATGTTTATAATCAAAATGAATTTTTAATTTAAAATATAATAAAATAAAAAATTGGTGAATATCTGGCTAACCAGTTAGTGCAGGTATTCTGTTCTTGAGGGTGTGAATAAGAGAAACAGACCAAGCAAGGTTCATGTGCTTTCAAATTTAAGAGACCATAGCGGGTTAAGGGTGACAAAATTGTGAAGTATCTGCAATAAGCTCAAAAACCTTTTTATAATTGGTCTCAACCACAACCATTCGATAAGCAATTTGCCATGAAAAATCCAACCACCAAGAGAATTCCTTAAAAGCCCATCAAATTCAGCCTTGCTCGGAACCTCAAAAGAGTTACGATCACCATTAACTTCAATGGTATTGGATGAAAGAGGGTGTCAAATAACATCTTCAATAATTGAAGTTCTGAGAGATGTGTTTAAGACCATGAAATGATAAAACTATACTAAGAGGGTGTCATTGTAATGCTAAGATGAAGGATTCAAAACACCACTCAAACTGTCGAGCAATGTGAATATTTCTAAAATAATGGATCTATATATATTTTTTTTAATAATATTATGTGAACACAAATTAATGTATACAACACTTTACTTGATAGGATGAATAATATTATTTAAAAAAAAAAAATTATTATTAAAACATCTTTTTATTATATATAAAAAAATTTATATTATTAATCACTTTAGATATTTTATTACTCACGAAAATATAAAATAATCAAATATATTAACTAATTTATAGTACTACAATTTAATGGTTAAATAAATACAAATAATATCATATATTTTAATAATTAATAAAATATATATTTAAAAAGTTATTAATAACATACTTTGATTATTAATTAAATATTTAAAATAATTAATACACAAATATGTTGCATTAAAAAGGTAATTTTAAAAAAAAAATCAAATGAACAATACATTATGGATATATATATATAAATTTACGTTCTAATAACACAACTACTTTTTTTATATATAATAACCATGGATCTATTGATGTTATTATGTTATAGCCGGTGATGAAAGCAGAAAATGCCGCCAATTATTCCGCCAATCCCTCTTCAAAAACAAATTATTCCGCCAATCATTCTACCATGGGTACATGTGGTGGATTGCAGCTTATAATATCCTAGGACATTCAACCATAGTTTTGGAAATATATATGGAAAACACTTTAATTCATTTTCTTATGTGTTTTGTTTTAGTGATTTTTAACTTACTTGGTTATAATTTTATTAAATTTATTATTTTTTTAAAATTTGTTATAATCATAAAAAAAATATTTTAAATTAAAAGTTATACGAAAAACATTTTAAGAAAATGTGTTAATTTTTATTTTTTTTTCAAATATATAAACACATCATGACATTTGATGGATTCTAGTATTTTCAATGCACCTACAACACTTATTTTTAACATGTTCAATGATTTTTTACAATTAAATTTAGGATATTTTTAAGAATTCCTCTCACAAAAATCTAAATTTTTTAACAAGGGATGAATTAAATATAAATTTTTTGTCTCTAAAAATTCATACTTAATTAATTTTTTATTAAAAAACATTCTAAATTTTTATAGAAGAGATTCTTATGATATTCTAAAAAATGTTTGTAATAAATTATTTAAAATTTGAATGATAGACGTGAGTTGACTTAAAAGTGATGATCAAAATTGTAAATTAAAATATTTGAGAGGTGGAAATTTTTAAAGGAACTAAAAATAAAATATAATATATTTATAGGGATACAAAATTTATTTAACCATTTCATTTAAGAGTACCAAGTAAAAAATTAAATGGTTAAATATATTTTTAATCCCTACAAAATTTCAATATTTGAATTTTAGTTATTGTAAAATAAAAATATAATTTTTTATTTCTACAAAATCATCAAGTGTGTAGTTTTAATAAAATATATATTTTATACAATAAATTATAATTCATGTATTGTAATTTTAGACACAATAAATTATAATACAATAATTATAATTTTAAATTGAACAATTATTCAAGAGAAAAATATACATTTCATTATTAGTGTCTCTTACATATATTTTAGATCTAATTTTGAATAAAATTATAATACACTCATTATAATGTATTATCTAAAGCACACACCAGACATTTATTTATCATTCTTTAAATAGTTGAAGTATGGTCTTTCATGTTGGATTAGTTGAAAGAGAAATATGTTTGTTATCAATAGTGATCTTTTATTGAATATCCTATAAAATATATGAAGAAATATATGATACACAAATTATAATTTATCATAACAATTATACACGAAATAAATATTTGTTATTGACCGATTACTTAAAAAACAGCCGTGTATCTATTACATAAGATAAAATATATATGTTTGATTATTAATGCATTTATTATTTATTTTTAGATAAAAGTGTGTAAATGGTCATAATTACAAAACATACACGAGGAGATATATATTATTCATTTATCAATTGCTTAAAAATTGACCATTAATAAAAAATAAAAAAGATATTTTAATGATTTATTAGTTAAGAGATAAATGTGTGTTTGATATTTTACTAATTATAATTAATTGAACAAACTATACATGAGACTAATGTCTATTACTAATATAGATGACAATATAATATGCTCTCTGAGAGGAGTTTATGACATAGTCTACAACAAACTCATATTAGATGTTCTTTTCTTTTAATAAATAAGGTATAAACTTTTTTTAAACCTATTTAACTAAAAAGAACAAACTACATGTCATATCAAAAGTCTTTTAGATTTATTACGTCGGTATATCTAGTAAGTAAATATAAATAATATTTCTTATATTCAAGATCGAAATAGTATATTAGATTTTAAAATTTATGTCAAATTTTAAATTTGTTGACCTTTTAGTAATTTAATTATGTTATTCTAAGTAAATTTTTATAAAATTATTTAAAATATAAAATAAATATTTAATTTTATTGATTTATTAATATGTTATTCTATTAAAAAATATGTATGTCTATTGATTTAAAGATGTTAATTTAAAATATGTGTTTAAATAGGCTAAGAGGTGAGACTCATGTCTAAATAAAAAATTTATGACAAATCTCGGACTATATTTAAATAGTTTATTCTCACTTTTTATCACTAATCACTTATATAAAGATGATAATTGACATATCAACTAATTTAGAGTTAAATATGTATTTGATTAATTGTGTTTATTTTGAATATTTATATACTCCATACATAATAAAATATAAGCAAACATAATATTTGAAAAATGTTTTTTTTTTGAAAAATTGATGTATATAGTCTAAATATTATATCATATAATCACTAATTTTATAACCTTTGCTTATTTAAAAAAATAAAAAATAAACTAATATAATTAATTAAAATTAATTTTGTAATATTAATTTAAAGTGATATTAGTATTTAATAATTTATATTTGAATATATTCATTTTAAAGGTGAGTTGAATAATAACTTTAAGTATAAAAATAAAATTTTGAGATAAAATATAGGAATATTACTCTGATTCTTTGGAGGGTAGTCTGATTAGTGAAAAGTGAGTCTCATGATTTTCAACACAATTTTAATTTGTTGGAGAAAATAAATATTTATTTGAGTATGGAATAATTACAATGCTTGGCAGAATTATTTACAAAAATGACTGTCAATAATTTCGAATTGCTTGTTAAAGTTGATTATCCTCGTTAAGAAGTGGTAGTTTTTCTTTTTCTTTTCTCGTGTAAAAAAAACTTCAAATTAGACTTAATTTGAACCAGTAACTGTTACCAAACTTATTTTGAAGTCTTTAAATTACTTTTAATTATTAAAAAAATGAATGTAAACATACTAAAATGGTTGAATATATTTTTTGCATTTGAAAAATGTTCATATTCAATTTGTGAAAAAAATTTTCTATTAAAATTTTTTACAAAAAAAAATATTTTCAAGTTCATCCTTAAAATTTATTTTTCTAACCACTCAAATGATTTTAAGAACACCATAAAACATACTATTCTACAACGAAATATTTGTAAAAAAACAATTGTATTTAATTTTTAATTAAATATGTTAAATTTTCAAGTATTATATTTGCTTCATTTTATTCTGGGGTATTCATTTATAATTTATGTAAAATAAAATAAAAATACAATTTCTGAAAGAAAAAAAAAGAAGAAAAGAAATGAAAAATACATTGTGTGCGTCTTAAATTGTCCAGCGTTTGAGTCGATTGTCGCCCCCTCTCATTCAGTGCCGCAGCCGCCGCGCCGTCGTCTACACCTCCAAAACGCAGGTATTTCCCTTCATTCTTCCACATCCGCCACTTCAATTTTTCCGTGGTTTCTATGATTTTAAGCTGTTAGGATTTATTTGATTTCAGTTTGTATCGATTTCTAAGAGTGATTCTAACTATATCTCGACATGATTGCTGCATTATTGTTTATTTATTCTATTTATGTCAATTCTCTGATTCTAGTTCAAAAAATGTGAGAAGATTCCACAAAATCAACCACTATTATCATAGGAAAGTGAATTAATATTTGGACTAGGGGCATCTTTGGGAATCGAAAATGTTAGTTCATTTTATCTGTTCATATCGATTTACATTCTGTTCTCTGGTGCAAGCTTCAGAAAGACAGAAACTAATTAGTAGTTTGAAACTAATGATTTGTTTTAGATAAATTGTTAAACATTTGATGACTTTTGTATGCCAACACAAGTCTTATCAAACTATTTTCATTTATTCTGATTTCTTTAACTAACTCCACATCTCCAGCACTGAAGCAATTCTTCAATTTGCTTATTGTTCTTACTTGTTCAAGTTAGATCGATGCTTTCCTTGAGGATTTCCTGTTTCGATAAACAACTTATAGCATAACCGCATATGTATAAGCTATTTTTATAACGGAAGGTAAAATATAGTCAAACTATTTTTATATAAACTATTTTCATAAGCTATCCACCTGGATAACTTATGAAAATTAGTTGAAAATAGGTTATGGACATGTCATAAGTTGTTTAGACAAGCTCTCTCAAACAAACTTAGAAGTGTTTATGCTTGTAGATAAACTAAAATAAGTCAATCCAAACAGGCCTAGAGCCTTGCCATGTTAAGTGAGTTTTCAAGACTTCAACAGCATAACCGTCACCACATGAATTAGGCCAAAATCATATATCAATATTGCATCAAATGTTTCCAATACTGAATTATCATATATGTGAATATATTGTTGATACTGCAAACTCTGTCAAGTATGCCATTTCCTCTTTTTTCTAGTTATATTTTCTCAGTCTCTCTATTCTTTTTTAACTATCATTTACCAATTACCATGCAGTAAGTCCTTGTTGCAGTTGTTTATACAAAAAGTGCAAGATATACTATGCACAATTAGGTGTCTAGTGGTATAGGATACTAATAATTCAAACTGATACTGTAATATAGACCTTTAGCTCCTATGAGTTTGGAGTTATTAAATTTTGATTATGATTTAATTTTTTCTTCTCTGTTTCATGTCTCAACATATAGATTCTAGTGATTACTTGTACAAAGATGAGAATATAGTAGCTCTGTCTCATATAGATTCTTCACTGTTTCACTGTTTCATGTCTCAACATATAGATTCTATTGATTACATGCAAAACTGGTTTTAGAGCAAGTTTTGAAGCAATAAACGTTTACAAAACATAATTTTTGAATCAATAAGCCTTTACTCTTTAGATTTTGGAATATCCAAACCCTGACAGCCTAAGTAACCTCTTTTCTTTCTCCTACTATGATTTATTCACTAAAAGTTATGGCACACCAACCCTAATATGCTACGAAATATAAGAGAACAAAGGCTTATTCCATGTCTATATGGAAGTGATTTTGAATATTTTCTGCAGAAAAGAAAATTATGCAAATGAGGGACGGGAAATTGAATAATCATATTTGAAAATATGGTCTGAAGAGTGTGCAATCGCTCTCTCTCTCTCTCTCCATTGTGTTTGTTTTTCTTCTTTTTGTGTATGGTATGTGATGTTTTTACATACTGTCAGGATGAAGATGTCATTGATTCGGCCTCTCTTGACAAAGCGAGGATTCAGCACAAGCTCTGAGAAAATGGTTGCCGCTGTGCTCTTTGAGAGACTGCCTGTGGTCATTCCCAAAATTGATCCTATTGTTTATGCATTTCAGGAATTCTCGTAAGTCTTTCTCTCTACTTTGAAATTGATTTTGATATTCTCCTCTTCTTCGATATCATCAAATAGATAAATAATAATAATAATAATAATAGGAGTAGTAGTAGTAATAATAATAATACTAATAATAATAATAATAATAATAATAATAATAATAATAATAATAATACTAATAATAATAATAATAATAATAATAATAATAATAATAATAATAATACTAATAATAATTATAATAATATTATTATTATTATTAAAGCACCAAAGATAGAATGGTTGAGGATTTGACCTTTATTTAGTCTTGGAGTAGTAGTGATGGAAGAAACTAATCCAACTTCTATGGAAATGGAAGTGCTGCTGTTGGTGGACACTAGCATAGGGCAAGATTGCAACACATTGGAGCTACTTGGACTCAATTTTTCTGAATTTGGTGATTCACAAACTAGTTTCAGGACGAAGCATCCTATTAGCTGCTGTCAACTATTTTTTATATTGTCTTATGGTTCACAATATTGTATATTCAGTGAATTCTTGTTTACCCAAGTTATATAAAAAGGGTAGTATATGAATTTAAATATCAATGCTTTCTTTCTCTTACCCATTTTAGGATGAAAAAAATGAGGTTAAAGCCTAAACTATGAGGATTTGCTATCAATATTTTTCTAATTCAGATGATTATGCTGTGGTTTGCTTAGTAAACATTGTACGCGTTTTAGCAAAGGTCATTGTTATTTTCAAGGTCATTGTTACTTTCATCTGCTCTGTAGCCTGTTCTCTTCTCTTACTTATCTTGTGTCTGTTGTCTTTTTATACTAACTGCTACTTTTCTTTATGGGGTATGGATGTTTAGGTTCCGATGGCGACAGCAATATCAACGGAGATATCCCGATGAATTTCTTGACAGATCAGATGCAAGGTATATTTGAAATTTAGGGTAGGTCTATAATTATAATTGATTAATTTGAAAGAGAGATCTGAGCATATTTGAGAGCTTCAGGAGAGTTGAAAAGATGGCAAAAATTAAGATTGGAAATAACGAAGAAGGACAAAAATTGATTCAAAGGCCTAGCTAAAAAACATTTATAAAGCAGTTAGTTAAAATTAATGATAGCATTAAAAATTTAACTATAACATTCAAAAGTATGTATGTACACTGACTTATTATGCTAGGTTCCACTAATCGATGATGAAAAAATTCATAAACTTTGATAATTTTTTCACCTCTTTCTCGCATTATCTTTACGCACATCAATTCTTCCATCTATTCTCGTGAAAATTATGTTACTTCCAGGGGCAAAGGTGATTATCAGATTGACTATGTACCAGCACCACGAGTCACTGAAGCAGATAAAAACAATGATCGAAGGTATGCACCAAATTAAGCAGACTGATCACTTGTGTGATTTAGAATTTGAGAGTAAGAAAATGTAATTTTAAAAATTTGGCATATAAAAAGGAAAGGCATACTATATAAGAAACGTATTTATGTCAAACATTTAAAGTGTCCATTTTCTTTGGCATGGTGTTTAGTATAGAGGTTCTTAATCAGGTGGTGTTTAGTTTGTTTTTATTCACTTACCTTCTCTATTGGTGATCCATTGAGTTTAGCTTTGACGAATTAGTAATAAATATATAATGTTGATGCATTCTTGTCATACAGATATTTAAGTTGTATCTTTCACGCACCTCCAGTCTTTAAGAAAGTCTTCTTAGTAATGCCATACAGTTGTAGTTCTAACTGAGAAATACACTTATGCGAGGGAAGGGCAGGGCAGGCCAGTCCTCACCCGGTCTCTTAGATGACAGTCAAAGCTAATATAATTTTGAACATTTTTGGTAGACAGGAACTTAATTAGGTATTCCTGTTGATTTTTCATAAGAACTGAATTTATCTTCTGACATAATTGCGGCATGGTTGCATAGTTTCTTACTACTTCCCTCTTTAGGTCATTACAAAGAGCTCTTGACAGAAGACTCTACCTTCTTATCTATGGTAATGTGTATGGGGCTCCAAGCGAGAAGCCTGTGTGGCATTTTCCTGAGAAACTTTATGAATCTGAGGAAACAATGCGTAAGGTGAACATTCATTCATATGTGGCTTTCCTCTTCCTATTTCCTTTATCTTCTTTTGCATATAAATTTTTTGAAATTTTGCAGTGCGCAGAGTCTGCATTGAAATCAGTCATAGGAGATCTTTCCAATACATATTTTGTTGGAAATGCTCCAATGGCTCATATGGTTGTTCAGCCTAACAAAGACCTATCAGGATCTACATCTTTTAAGGTATATGCATAGAAAATTTGTTTATTTGTATCATATAGTTTTGGCATTTTCTAGAAATGCCTTCATAGGCTTTTACTTGGTTGGTTGTGCCACCAAAGCCTTTTCAATACTTCTGTCTTTGTGTGAAAATTGATTATGAGTATACTTGCTCATTTTTTCCTTTGCTGAAATCTTCTGTCAGAAATTCTTCTTCAAGTCCCAAGTAATTGCTACTAGCAAGTTCAACATTGGAAAATGCGAGGATTTTGTTTGGGTGACAAAGGATGAATTGATGGAGTATTTTCCCGAGCAAGCCGAGTTTTTTAACAAAATGATCATTAGCTGAGGACAGCTGTTTAATTAAAGTTATTTCAAACTAGTTTATTTCATTACAGTGGGTGGCCTTGAAAGTAGATGAATGCAGGTTTCTTGGCTCAACAATAGGTTTTTATTAGATGCAACATGTCAGCTGGAAGGCTATATTCCACATGTTAGCTGTTTTTTCTTCTTCTAGTAGTTGTATTGTAATAAGTTGCCATGGTGGTCGACTGGCCGTGTCGTTGAGAATGTATTGTGCAATTTTGAAGATATAGCCCCCTGATTTCTTACCGGAGTCGGTTCTGATTAAGAATGTAAAGAATGACTGTTTATTGAGTGAATGTAGAGAAAAATATAGATCTCCTGGACATGGTTGAAATTCATGACCCTTTCCAGTCTCATTTCTAATTCTCACCAAATGACCGACTTTCCCTCTATCCGCATCACCTGCCATCTTGTTTTTAGGCAATACAACATCCAGTTCAGTCTAAAAATAACACTTTTCTTGAATAGGTTACTGCATTCAAACAGTGAGTGTTGCTAATATCATAAATTCAGTTTTAATTTAAAATTTTCTCTCCATCACATGATATTTCTCACGTTTGCAAAAGAAATTTGTTATAAAAAGTTACTTTTATTTTTCAATACAATTGTAATTATTTTTTTCCTTCCAATTTTTTCTTTTTTAATCAATATTAATGCACCACTTCTAAGTTATTACTTACTCCTTCTGCTGATTTTAAATGTTTAATTTGTTTTTTTTCTTTATTTGTCTCAAATTATTAATCATTTTATAATATCAATATGTTATTTACTTTTTTTTAAATTTTTTTTATTGAAATGTCTTTCTATTTCATTTCAATTCATCAAACTTTTCTACTCACTACAACTAATAAGTAATAAGGATATTTGAATACATTAAACTCATTTTATCATTGAAATTCACACAATTGATTATTTTTTTAAAAATAAATCTCATGAGGCATTTAAAATAAAATTGATGGAATATTATTTTACATTTATAATAAATACATCAATAATTAACATAGATAATCTAATAAAATTATTATTATCTTTTCTTAATCCGAATAAAATGGTTAATTGTAACAGTTTTTTTGAACAGAAGTATTTGTGAAAAGTATTAACTCTAATAATGATCAAGTGTTCTATAATTGACTTTTTTCAATAAATTAACTTAATTTATTGTACTGTAAAATTATGATTGTGTGCAAATCCCTTAAAACAAAATGGGGATACACTAGTTTTCATCAAATTTATATGGAGCTTCCAAATTACACAAATTGACGTTCTCTATCTTGTATTCTGAAGCGAACAATTTACTATAAAAAATAAAATAAATAATATTAATTATTAATTAAATAATGAGTAATATTATATGTATATATTTGACGTGATTATAATAATAACAACAATTAATAACTCACTTTACCAATTTTTCATTTTAGAAGAAAACTCAAATTCCATCAAAGGATAGTATATTCATAGTAAAAATAAACTTAGTATATTCTTTCTTTTAGCAAAAACTGTCGAATCTTTTTAGTAACATTCGCCTGATTATTGACGCGGATCTATTTAATACATTCACTTTATTCAAAACAAAAAAAGGACATTAACTTTTATTAACTGAAGAGCTTCCGCAAAAATAGATCACTAGCATAAAGGAGGTTAGATATTGATGACTCCTCTTACACCCTTATTGAAAAACCATTATTCTCTGCAGAAGTCTATAAACAACGAACCAATTGGTGGTTAAGAGATTGTTAAAAAAAAGGTAGTACAGATATCTTTTAATAATATGTTGTAATTGAGGACAATCATTATGCTGTTTTTACAATCATTCATCAAAATCTGCAATGAAAGGGATAAAACCCGATGTAGGAATGGAAGAAACTAAACATAATTTTCATGCCCCGCAGCCGGCCAATGAGACCTGTGGGACTCGTGCCCCTGCAACGTCTTGTAAGGTCTGAACCCTAACACACGTGGTATATATGGACATATCCGGCTCTCATGATCTCATCACAATACTACATTGGAGAACCCACTACAAATGCCCATCTGACTAGGCATTTTTTATATGGTAATGCTAATAGAAAATTCGAGGCATTAAATAAAGCTTACTCCAATTAGATAATAGAAAAACAGTCTTCTAGTTCTATATATATCCATAACATGACAGTTTTCTGTTTTGATTGTTTGTGAAAATACTAGATAATATCATATTGATATTCTATATCCATAACCTTATTCCCAAAACCTTATTCCCAAAAATTACAACCAAGATGAGAAAACTGGTAACGGTCAAATAAATATCTATCTCTATAGTCTATTACGGCTTGTATTAAAATTAGAGATAAAAATTAAGATTGGCCCAACCTTACTTATTGGCCATCATCAGTTCTTTAACTTCTCGAACAGCACTACTTACAGCATACAGGGTCATCTTGTTAACCTGTAAAGAAGAGGGGCTCACGAATTAAAATCTTCAATGGGGCAAAATAATTAAATATAGAGTGACCTTTTTAAAGTGCAAGGACAATAAGTTAAACTGCCAAACTGGAAAGATCTTGGAGAAAAATATATATTTTGAAAACACGCAAAACAAATTTGATTAACAGAAGGACTGACAAAGAAAAGAAAAACTTATATAACAGTAGCAAATAAAAGGATGACAGTCACTCAACATGCATGAGAAATCAAAGCCAGATAACAGACAGACTTGCCTCCAATTTGTCCTCCTTGGCCCTGTGGTTCTTCGGGAGTAAACGAAATTCTTCAGTTAGTCGTAAACATTCTTCAACATTTTCCGGAGAAACAAAGTCGAGCGCAACCTTGATACAAGACTGATCAATGAAAAGAAGTTAGGCAACAAATATGAGTAAAATAATGTTTACGCTTTTAGTAGTTGGAACAATAAATTCCATATATTGAATTGTCAGGGAGAAAATGTGATGCAAACTAACCCTTCTACAGCATAATTAGGGAATAAGAAAGTAGATACAATATTAAACTCCCTATTTCAGGAACCAATAGTTTAAGACATGAGCCCTTTTAACCTTCCAGATTCAACACTTGTCATATGCTTCTTAGAATCATCAAACACATAGGGAGGGCTCATATGCTGTTTATTATTCTACTCTCCAAGATGCATAGATAATCACAGATAATACTACTATATAGATTTAGATTCTCTACAACTGTTGCATAGCAGGCACAACCAAACAAGATAGGCACAGGTTTCCGAAGTTTTCCCGGTTTTAACCCCCATATAAAGCTCATGTTTCCCTAAAGGTTGATACGTGAAAACCCATTATATTCAAATTGTCATGTGTAAATACCCTGTAAATATGATGTCAAGCATTGATTTTCAGAGTCCAGATAATTACAACGAAATCATATTTAAAAATAAGATGCAAAAACAATGATTAAGAGTGAGAGCTTGTACTGTTTCCAGAAGCTATAAGAATGCAGTGGCAAATGGTATTTAGAACTTTAAAATACACGTCTGTCACCAGATTATATTACCTGTCTATTTCTCACTTGATGAGGACATCCTGCTGGAATGAAAACAGCCTCGCCAAGGTGTTGCTCAAAAGTCCATGGTTCAACATCTGCATAGAGAAAAGGATGTTTACTATGTTGTGATAGTACTGAATTCTCTTTTGAATCAGGAAAATAAGATGAGGATCTTACTGAATTCTCTTTTAAGCTGTTTCTTATGTCTCTCATTTAAGAATATAGTCTGATCATGAATGGGATGTACAACCTGAAACCAGAATATTAAAGAGACTCAGCTCTCCACATATGGTTAGTAAAGTAAAATAATGGTTTGCAATGCTACTAACTGAATCAATGGGTTGATTGTTGATATGACGAAATTCCTTCTTGTGCTCTCTTAAGTACTCAACTAACTTTGGGACATCTTGCCGGCGGAAGATATCCCAAACAGCACCACCAAGGACAGTCTCAGCTCCATTGTTGGCGTCCAAAGAGTCTATTCCGGTGCCTTGTTTTGACTCTCTCTTGGGATCACCAGACACATTACCATCTGAAAAATCAATTCTCATTCTATCTTTCTTTATGCTTGTATTAGTTGATGCTAAGCTGGTTGCAGATTGAACATGTTCCAGTTCGGAAGTCCTGGAATAATCTGAAACTTCAGTAGATGATGTTATACTAACACTTGCTTCCACAGAGGAGTTCCTTACAGCAACATTTCTGCAGGTGCAAGAGCTCTTTCCATTATCATCACATTGTTCTGTGTTCTGTGTTTCCAACTTTCTGTTCAAGTCATCTGATATAGATGAAATGCATTGATCTACTTGGACACTTGGTGCAATCCCGTCAACTCCATTCTTTTCCTTTTGATCATGATCCAATGCTTTAGATTTTCCTTCAACATTAGCTAATGCTCCACAATGAAGTTCAAAATCGTCTTCTTTATCATATCCCTTCTTCAATTTATTTATGCTTTCTCTCTGCCAGGGAGCTATATCCACCTTGTTTGTGTGTGTCAGCACATTGACCTAAAACTCCATCACAAAATTATGTAAAATAAGCTACAGTTTGATGCATTATGCTAAAATACTGCAAAAATAGGAGGTTTCACATAAAATTGAACTCATTAATTAGACTTGTATACCAATTGTTTGCAATCAAATTAAATTCATTAGGACACACATAAACACACAAAACCAACTCCATAATCTCCAACATCTACATTTTAAATGCTCCTTGTACTACTGAGTGTTCAATTGGAAAATGGAAATTATTTCCTTGAACTTACTAGGTAAAAAGGTAGCATTATATAAATTAGAGTGCATAAATTCTATTAATGGCTATCCTAAATATAAGCAAACAAAATAATAACTAAAAACATGAAAACGATACAAAAAATGGAAGATGTTAAGATGTCCCTATAACACAACACTCCTCCTCAAGTAGGTGAATATATATCTATCATTCTCACCTTGCCAGTAAGATCTTTTTCCAACTGAAGCCTTGAAAGGATGCATGTCGTAGCTATAAGACCAATATCTAGTTACTCCTTGAAAACTCTTGGTCTGTCTCTATGTACTTCGTCCTATCATGCTAAATTAGATTGTTGCGATGCTAATGGCATACTTATACCCACAAACTAGCCTCGTAGAAGATAGGAGTCCCATACTTTAATTTGAGATCATTAATTGTGACTCATCCACAACAATTCACGAACCCATTAGTCGTTGCTCAAAATTATGCGTCTGCATTCAACCGTACAACTACATTTTGCTAAACATCTAAACAAGCTGAACTTCTAAACTACCTCTCGCCTAAGGTGAGGGCTAATGTAGAATTACTTTGTTTTATGAAGTTTGATACATAGACACAACAAATATCGAGATGATAACATTTGTATCTCTTTTTGTCTCTAGAGTATAACCGATGAAGATACATTTGACAACCCCATGATCCAATTTTCCTCCACGAGGACTATGAAAATGGACAGATGCAAAACATCTAAAGACACGAGTCTTGAAGCTGATCATAATGGGAATGGATAAATAGAAAATTGTCATGAGCCATACAAGGTTAACACCATCGAAAACACAAAAAGGTAAACTATTTATCAAATAAGTGGCAATTAAGACAACTTCCCTGCAATAAGATTTAGGAGCATGCATTTGGAAGATTAAATATATCTCCAACAACATCAAGGAGATGACAACATTTCCTTTATGCAACACCATTTTGTTGAGGGGCGTCCACACAAGTTAACTCACAAAAGCACCATTATCGTTGAAAAATATTGGTCTCTTGAACTGTGTTTGAGCCATACAATAAAACATCTGATTCATCCTTCATGAGAAATATCCAAGTGATCCGATTACAATCATCAATAAAGGAAAAACACCATTTTTTCTTGATATATTGAAATTAGAAGCAACCCCTCATACAAAATGAGTTATATCAAAGGGTTGGATACTTTTACTAGGAGGAAAAATTGAACAATAGTATTTTTGTGAATTGACGAACATCACAATGAAAGGATCTGGTTTGTTCTTTAACAAACAAATTTGGAAAAAAAAACGACAAGAGAAATTCGATAGGAGAATGATCAAGGCAAGTGTTTTAAAACCAAATACGAGAAGTTACAGATTCAAAACTTTGTCCGATGACAGGAAGGGGCACCTTATCTCCGATACAACTGTTAGTTCCCATGTGTTGTAGATATTAGGATTAAATATGTTTTTGGTCTCTATAAAATTTATCCCTTATTAAAAAATTATAAATTTTTGTAGAGGAGATAGTTATAATGTTCTATATGTGTCTACAAAAAACAATTCAAAAATTAGAAGGGTACACATAAGTTGACTTAACAGCAGGGCTAAAATTGTTGACATAAAATATTGTAAGGACTAATAGTGGAAGAAATCTTTTTGAAGGACTAAAAACATATTTAACCCTAAATAATATAATCCTCATTATTTCATAGCAACTCCAATTGTCCTCTTCGTGGCAAGATGATGTAGCACATAATGGGAGTGAAAAAATGTCATTATCACACTTTAAGTCTTGGGTAAGCTTTTAAATGGAAATAAATTTATTGGTTAGTTTAAAAACATGAAGCACATTCTTTGAGTGTAGG
>NC_021162.2:76237920-76246010 GCF_000331145.2 Cicer arietinum
GAAGGTTGGAGATGAATGTTACAACAATCAATAACAGAAACATGAGATCCATTAGCCACAATAATGCAATGTTTACTGAGACAAAGTGAGGTAGGATGAAAAATATGACGGATAATCCAGAATTCCTCACACAGTACCGAAAACATTAAAGGATGAGAAAGTGCAACTCTTACCAGGCATTGTTAGAGAACAAGTGTTAGATAGCTTACTAACAGAAAACTGCCACCAAAAAGTTCTGATATGGAACAAAAGCACTCATTCTATTAAGTTCAAAGGTGACTGGGGAGCTGTTTGTGCAACAGGCTACACGAGTACTAGTAGAGGAGCGGATGGTGGCATGTGGACCACATACATACCGCATACATTAGAAACAAGGTTATGTTATATGCATGCATGAGGGTACATCAGCAGTTGAATGGCTGCAAGGATTCTGGGATAGATCGGTCTCATAGTGAAGCTTCACCTATTGGGATCGTCAGTCAAATGGACGACGACATACGGAGTTGTGTAGTGGCGGTAGTGCTACCTGCAGCAGTCTGCACTTAAAAAAGGCATAATTAAGGTGCAGAAAAGCTGCAATGAAGGCAGTAGTGTTAAGTCTCCGCAGACTGCAATGATTGTGGCCAGAGTATCTAAAGCAAAAGCAAAATCTTCAAGATCAAGAGCTCTGATACCAAATTGAAAAATGAAAAACTAAATTTTATTTTCTTGTATTTATCATGTGCAAGTGTTACAATATATAAACTTTTAAGTACATAAAGTGAATGACTATTCTACAATTAAGAAAAAGAATAATAACCACAATATTAAAAGGAAATAAAAAACCATACCAAAAATATATAGGATGTGAAGATGTCCCTATAATACAACATGTTCCATTTGTGATAAAACAAAATCTATAAGCAGTAATAGAATTCTTATATATAGGGATATGATAAAAACTCAATTGCAAAAATAAATTAGTATCATTTCATATTCTCATTCCAGAGAACTGGAGACAAAGATAAAACTACATCTAAGTTTATAAATCTATACCTTTAAAGAATTGAACCTACACTCCTGATCATATAGAGTTAAGAAATGAAATTAAGATTGTAGCAAAACTTATTCCAGCTCTTTAAATGCTTCCATCAAGAATTTTTTTTGAAAGAAACACAATTTTATAAAAAGTAAAAACAGAACAATAGGAAAACTGCAGATTATTTATGACTGGTTAATAGTATAATGATAGGCATGAATGAGAACCCAACTAGTTTTGTAATTGATAGATATCTAACTAAAGCAATGTTCTAATCATTTTTATTGGCAATATTAAAAGTGGTTAGTCCATGATTACATGATGCTCAAAAGTAAACCTTGAATCAATAATCATAGTTGTGACGAACAATATCAATCAATCCCGCTGATCCTTGTAAGATAATATTCATATAACTATAAGCAAAACAATGTCTAAAACTAATAGAGTTTCATACTTCAAAAGGAAACACAATCCCTATAAAATATAGTGCATCACTGAGAGGATTTTTCTTTTCTTTTTTCTTAAAAAATCCAAAACCTGTGTTATGATTTCAGGAAAATCCAAATTAAACCCATTGTTATCGGAAAAATAGGCACAAATGAGAGTCCAATACTCAAAAATGGAAACATATAGAGTGAATTTTAAAATTTTAAATGTGAAACCTATTAAACCAATAATATCTAATTGAGGTGCCAAGGCCACATACCAGCAATTAGATTTATCAAAGATTGGTAAGGACTCCCAACAACAGATTTCCACATGTAAAAAAGACAAGGATTTCTCAGAGCAGAAATTACCGCATCAGACACGTCACAGTGCAGTTTTGTCACAGAATCTCCCCGGCCAAGCTCTTCAGAAAATCCATAAGCAATATATGTTTTGGGTCCCAAATCTGGTTTCAGAGAACCTGCAGGAAGTTTAGTGGCAAAATTTAAAAGACCCGTTTTTGGATCAGTGTAGTCCACGTACGGAAGTGCAGCAAGGAATTCAGCGCCATGCCTAGGCAAACGCTCTTCAAAAGAGGTTGATGAAGGCCAATCTTTCAACTTCAACATTTCTGGCCACTTATTTTTATGCATTCGACCTTTTAGGTAGCCTTGGAAAAATTGGTGTATATTAATTTCAACCTGTGAAGCAGAGCCATGTACATAAAATGAAGTATGACTGAAGTAGATCAATTTTGATCAAATAAGTAAATTTACTTATACAACTTACCCCGCACCAATCCAAGCAATCTACGGCCTTCACACTTTGTGTTTCCTCTTTGAACTTTACTTTAGAACCTGTTTCTCTGAGGGCCCTCCACATAACCATTGGTTCCCAACTAAGACCAGATGTTTTGGCTAGAACATTTCTCACAACCACAGGTTCTCCCCTCATCCAGTGCCTCTGGAAGTGCTCAATCTCATCATCAGAAATGTTGAGGGCATTTGGGCTATATAAGAAGTTATCTTTACCGTCATCCCGGAATGCTGCCCTCCTGACTTCAGGATTGATTTTTCCTTCAAACAAATACAGCTGGCATAAAGAACACTTTTCAGTAATACCCACATCCAGAGGTGTGTAATTTCTAGTGAGATCCTCAGCATTATTTAGCAGTTTTGCTACCCAATTAGCTTTGTAAATGCGTCTCAGTTCCAGCAATGCAGTACCACAACCTCCACGCTGCTTTGGAGGACATGGAATGTTACCATCACTATTAGCTTTCCATTCTGGGAAGGGAGAGAACATGTCAGCCTGAGAATGAAAACTAGAAGGTGCAAGTTCACTCTCCCACCCATATCTTTTACAATGTGTTTCACTCTGATTTTTTGTTGAATCGTGAATGTGAAAACTTTCTTCAAATTTTTCATGAGATGTTCCAGCCTCCATGCCTCCAGGTTGGTTACCCTCTCTGAGCTCTTGACAGCACCCAATACAGAGATCATAAGAGCAACCTTCGTTGGGGCAGCTACGGTAAAATCCATGTATGGATGTATTGCAATTGTCACTGCCATTTATAATGATGCATTTAGTTTAGGACCAAATGGCATATTAAATGATAAAGGCACTCAAGGCCTCAAAGTGACAAAGCCTTGTTGTGAAATATTTACAACAAGGACCGCATTCTGTTCCACAAAGCCCCTGACAAACCAAAGGCAAAGAAGATGGAACAAAATGGTAACAGAAATTATAATCACTGCATTCTAATATCTTATGATAGTATGCTTAGTAAGTGTACCAGTACAAGCGCTCACTTTCATCTAGCTGTGTTCTTGTTATGTCAATTTCTTGCAGTTGCCTACCTACCATCATATAATCAAATCATATAATCAAATAGAATGAAAAAGCTAAACAATACTAAACTCTATGCACATGTTTGTCATCACGTTACCCCTTATTTTGGTTTCAACCTCTAATTCCAAGCTCTGCTCCCTGTGGATATGCCTCAGAATTGGCAGAGCTTTAGATAGCAAGTACAACAGACGCTGTAATTTGACACTGGCATCAACTTCTCGGTCCTGTGAAAACAAAGACATGAGTTAAATAAAATTAACGGTAAGAATATAAACTATTATAGAAAGGATGACATCTACCATTAGCACAGGAAACTCTCGCAAGCAAGCTTTGCAGTTGCAATTTCCCCAACAAAATGGACACACATTCTCAAATTCCTCTCGGGTTTTTCCTGGGTACCTGATTCATCTCAATATAGTCAGCAGCCAGAATTGTGAAAATAAGGGAAACCAACAAGGTTCTTCAAGACAACATCATGAAATAATTTTCACCTTTCATAAAGAAAACAAAACATACCAGTTCTCAATGCATTCGTAACAATAGCGTTTTCTGTTGCAACTTGAACAAAAGACAACACCACTCTTATCATTCCGCTGGCACTGATGACACATCAAACTACTACTCTCCTTGGTTTTCCTAGATACAACCTGAGAAACCAACATCAAGGTAAAAGTCACAGGTAAGAGAACCTTCATCGTCAAACAAGATTACAATTAATGAACTCTAACATATGTTAATAACACCGAGTGTGCATTGATACACTATACAGTATTATGACATATTAAAGCAAAGAGAGAAAGTCTATTTGTTACAAACCATTTATGCGACGAAATGCAATAATTAACAGGCATGTGGCTTTAAAATACTGAGCATGCACTAAATCCGCTATTTGCAGAAAACAAGGGTGGTGTTGATGTAATGAACCAATCACATTCTTTCTCGAATTTCTTTGCAGTAATCTTTGGTAAAAACAAGCATTTTCTTATAGCAAAACAAGGGAAATCTCCAAAAGATTTATAAATGTCTATCTTCTAAAATATCAAAATCATAATCTCAATCATCAACAAGTTTATATGGTGCATGATGACACTGAATTATGGTGCTATTCTCTTCTCACCCGTTGTTTGGTATCTTTGACTTCAGTTTTGGGTTTGTTGACCTTGTTACGATCATCCATTAGTACCTTGCCACAATCTCCTTCCTTCTCCTGCAAAATTAATTGAATTATTGCGTGTTCGGATCATAATACATACATATAATTAAATCATCAAAATAAAATCTGCTAACTTGATCAATCGAATTCTTCTTCTTTCTCTTCGTTCTCGCCGAGTTTCCATTCAGTCCCGATTCCGATCCGCCACCGAGATCGGCGACGGTCTTCCTTTTCTTTCTCATGCTGGTGGAAGTGTGTTGTTTCGCCTCTTCAATTTCGTTATGGATTTGATTCTCAAGCCGCGGCATGTGCTTCTCTCTGGCGACGTTGCCTCGCTTCGCCGCCACTTTAGGACGGCCACCGGATGAAGAGTCCATCTACAAGTTACCAGAAGACGTGCAGTGTGGAATCTGATTATGGATTATTATTATTAATAATAATTAATAATTAGCATTCCAAAATCGAAATAAATAAAAAAAAAACGCTACTCTTAGAAGAAATAATTGAGATTATGAATCAAAGTAACGTAGAAAATTGAATTACTATTTTTATTAAGTCATTGGTTAAATTATTCTACTATATGAAATAGAATACTTGAATTGTACGTTTACTCAGGAAAGAATAGAATTGAAAAGTGTTTTATCTTTTGGGAATTGTATTATACCGATGTGAGACGGCGTGGGAATTGTGCTTAGATCATCTCTCAATCAGATTTGGAATCTAGGTTTACTAATTTACCTAATATTTATTCCGACTCTTTTCCCCTTCGTGTTTCTCTTTTTCTTTAATACCCACGTTTACTACATTTTTCTCTTAATATATTTTCAATACGCTGCATATAATTTATTCGAGGACGATATATTTTCATTACCCAAATTAAAAATATTTGAGCACATACACGTAAATTAAAAAAAAAATTAATTGAGATTAATTTAATCATTTCATATAGTTATTTTTTAATTTATATTGTATTTATATAAATATTGTGTTAAAACAAGTATTTTTCACCTTTTTTTTTGTATGTCATGTATTTCTCACTTTTCTAACTCCTCTTTCGATATCTTACTACTACTAGTTTATTGAAAAATGTTAAGAAATGTTCTAAAATCATTTTTAATAGAAGGTGCTATATTTATTTGTTTTTCTTATTAAAGATCACTCTCTACTGGCCAATTCTATTGGAGAATAATTAATATGAGTGACTATTAGTAAGTCTTGTACAGTAAGACTCTCTTTCCTCTGTGGTGCGCATACCTCCCTAAAAAATAAATAAATAATGTGCAGTTGTTTTTATTCTTGTTGAAAAGTAATGATATAAAATTATTTGTGAGTGTCACTTAATATTTTTTTTTAAATGTTGGGTCGAAGTGATTAAACATTTATTAAGAACTATTATTAACAAAAATATATAATGAGTCATGTGTACATGCAAGTGTCATGCGAGACCCATTTAACACACTCATTTTGAAAAATTATCATTATAGATATTCTAAATGCATTTGTTGAAAACCTACATGCATAAATAAAATATTAAAAGTTGTGTATTTAGAACTTAGAATTACAAAAATTGACAAATTTTACTTAATTTTATTTATTTATTTCCTTTATTATTATTTAACAAGTGTCATACAGACTTTTGGTACCCTAACTCTAATTGATTTTTATTCATTGATACAAATCAATCATCTTCTTCATGTAACTTTGTTTATAAATATTTTATTTTAATAAAAGATAAATGAAAAGTGGTTGCAACATAGTATTTGGTGATTTTATCAGAGCAAATACGATGAAAGATCAAATGGTATATAATTGACATTTAGTTAAAGGGATATTTGTATAAAATCACCATCATGTCTATTCTTATTTAAGTTATTTATTTCACAAATAGACATTGACTATGTGTTAAAAAGGTGTCATTAAACGTTGGATATTCATGTGTTGATTGTATAGAAGGTGCATATCGGTGCCATGCTTCAAGACATTCCATTGAATCATGTGAAATTTTGAATGCAAGTTCATACTCTATTAACGGGTTCTATGGCTTTAAGTAGATGGGGATCACATTACCAATCATATATATAGGTAACTCATGAAGCACGATTAAACAAATAATACGAGTATTTTCTGACTATATATGCATAATATTAGATGACTTGTAATTTAAGTATTGTAGTAATTGAATGTAGTAATTAACTAACTAATCAATCACTCAATTAGTTAGATTGTAATTAGAATGTGTAAGAATAACTCATGTATAAATAGGATTGACAATCTATGAAATACACAAGTCTTATCATTCATTGGTGTGTGTATTTTTCATTTTCTTGTTGCACAATTAATAATTAAAACTTACAGTGCTAGACTAATAGTGGTATCCAGAGCTACTGAATTTTTTATCCAAATTAGAGTGTAAACACGAGTGAAGTGTGAGGATTAAAACACGAGTGAGGTGAAGATGAATTCAAGTGCAAACAATGGTAAATTTTCAGCTCACATGCCACATTATGATGGAAAATAATGGGATTGATGAATGGTTCAAATTTGTGTCTTATTTGGATTTCAAGAAGTATTCGAGATCATATAGAAATAGTTTGAGTTCATAGACAAATCATAAATATTTTAATAACAAAAATATTCCAAAAGTAATACATATCTAAATTGGTCGCTAAATAAAGCCTAAGTCTCTTTATTTCTCCTCTGATATGGTACTACGTTTGTTCAATCTCTATCACCACCCTTCTGAGTTCGTAGCATCAAAATTAACTAATTGATGAGTGTGATGCCATCATGTAATATCAATTGCCGACCAAGAAGCTCTTATGCAATTCATATTGTTCGACGCTGATTTAAAAAACACATTAAATAATTTAGTTAAAATAACTGAGTTCACGTACGTGAACTCAATTCACTTATACTCTACGTGAACTAATTTCACGTACACCACGTACGTTTCTGGTTTTGCACCAACTTAAAAAACGCAAACGTGATTTATGATATACAGAAACAACAACAACATCATTGATGCTTACTTAATTAAAGATGATTGAAGATGATGAAGATATAATGAATAGGGGTTAGGTTAATGAAGGTGAAGATTGAAATAGAGAGAGAAATACATTTTGGTTTTCAAAAAATTGAGGAGTGTGGATAGTAAAATAGGAGGTGTAGGTGGCAACATTGAAAAATTTATTGTCTATTTTTTTTTATGAATCTTATTTTTACAAGTTTTAATATTGATAAACCCTCTTTATAATTGCTGTAGAGAATAAAAGAGTCAAAATAGATCAATAAATTTATTCATCAAATAATAATTTATTAACTGACTTATTTTTACTAATTTATGTCAAATAAACTTATTTGTGGTAGCTAATTCTAAAACTATACCAATTCATAAAATAAAATAAAAATGTAGTCAAGACTATCCACTGCAATACTAACTTTACACCTGGTTGGAGACTCTTTTGCAAAACTCGGTCTTTAGTTTGAGTATACCTAGTTTGGTTTTTGATCATATTTCTAATTTTGCTCTTTCTAAATTGTTATTAGATAGGAGTTGGCTAACCTCTTCTAGATTCACTTAATTTGTTCATGTTTAGTGGTGTTTGCCCATTTTCTTTCCATTAAAAAAAAAAAAAAAAAAAA
>NC_021162.2:76246783-76262694 GCF_000331145.2 Cicer arietinum
TCTAAAAAAAAAAAAAAAAAAAAAACACACACGAAACATTATTTGTGTAGTTATAAAATTCAGGTATAGGTAGAAATAAAATTCCATTTCATTTAACATCAACAAATGGTTCCATGGTCTAGCGGTTAGGACATTGGACTCTGAATCCAGTAACCCGAGTTCAAGTCTCGGTGGAATCTATTATTTAATTTTTATTTTATTAATTTTGAAATTTCATAATCTTTTGTCACACGTGTTGATTTGTGGAATAAGAACTGAACAGAACCAATTAAATTCAATTTGTTTTGCGGAATAAATGGTCACAACTCTCAGTTTCCCCCCGAAATCGTATGTTGCATAATGGAAGCCGAAACTCGACGCAAAGTAGAAGACATGGTTTTAGATATACTGAAAAAATCCAACATTCAAGAAACCACTGAGTTTACTATCCGAGTTGCCGCCTCTGAGCGACTCGGTGTCGACCTCTCCGACCCACACAGTAAGCATTTTGTCAGAAACATCATCGAATCTTATCTTCTTTCAATCGCCACCGACGAGAAACCGCCACAAGAAACCACAGAGGTGCCGGTGGTAATTCCCAAAGAACCGCTCGAAGAAGAGTTCACTGAGGCGTTGAGAGTTATTAAACGCAGAAACGATGACTCCGAACGCTTTATTTGTCAGGTGATTCAATTACTCTACACATTACAAAATCTTGCATGATCATTTATTATTCAAATTTTAATTTTACAATGCAGTTATTAGTATTGTGGCGTGAATCATATAAAAGCCCTAAACTTTACGTTTATTATGCCCTTATTAAGGTTTATTATATGGAGGAAAAATGGAACTTTGATTTTATTCATTTATTGTTTGTAATATTTAGGGTTTTTAATTTTTACGTTTGAAAGATTTGCTGCATGTGGGCTTCATTCTACGCCTTTGTCAAGTTTTGCAGATATTAGATACTACTTTTCTAGTTATTGATCTTAAGAGATGTTGTTTGCTTGATGTAGCTATCAACCAAGAGGAATGTGGTAGTCCGAGATTTCAAAGGAACGACATTGGTGTCAATTAGGGAGTTCTATAAAAAAGATGGAAAACAGCTTCCCACTTCTAAAGGTGATTGCTTGATTCCCAGTGTTATAAGCTTACCTTTCTAATGCTTGTTTTTCTTGTAGATCCGTTTTCTTGCATTATTTTCTGCTTTGGTGCCATGCTTTACACTGCAAGTGTTGCTTGAGTTGGCTCACAAGTACTTTGCCCTAGGACATTATTATGAAATGTTAACATCTTAGTTTTCTTATACTTAACTTAGTATACAAGTTCTTTTAACACTCATTGACGAGCATATTTTAAGGGTTTGTATTTGTATGTAATCTGGAATGTTCTTAGTTAAGTAACATTTTGAATTGTGTTTTTTGGATGTCAACCATTCATAGCAGTGTAGTTAATATTGTACAAATGGTATACCGATACACAACAAAATGGAAGCCTTCTGATAGTAATCACAGGTTGAATTGATTTCTCATATGAATCGCGGGTTCAGTTATGATTATATATGCTGAATCGCAAATATGGAATCTATTGTATGATTCAGAAATGGAAAAAAGGGGACAGAAGCGCGAATATATTCTGTTCCAGGTGAAGCCAGAAATGGGCGAGTAACACTACCTGGTTTTGAAAATGCCTTCTAAGGTTGATTTTAGTTGTTTGCGATATTTTCCTTAAATGGGACAGGAATAGCCGAAATTAAACCCTCAAAATCATAAACAACAACCCTAGCACATTGCGTTTTAGGTCCCCGACTACCTCCTATGTTGCTTTCAATTCTTCCTGCTAATTGCTACACAGTGCTCTGTGCCCAACTTCCTGTGTTGTTTGGTTCCCGTTGTCTTGTTAGAAGGCAGTACTATCTCTTTGGTTCCGACTTGCTCTCTCTTTCCACCCATTGCTCTTTTGTGATATTAGTGGGGCAATGGGTCAAAAGAAAAGGAAAAAGGAGATTCAAATAAGATTTTCGAAGTTGTTATGATACATCAGCTTGTCTTTTTTTATTTTATGTCATTTGGTTCTACTAAAAATTGTCATAATTTAATTTATTATGCATCTTACGATTCATAATAAGATTTGATGTACGATTTCAAAAACAGTTATTCCGATCCATCATTAGATAACCTTGATACATAGTAGCTTATGGAAAGATAGCCCCATTATAATGTGAAAATCTATGTTGTTTCTTGCTAGTTGCTCTTTGTTGAAGTTGGAGTTTGTCTCTCTGAATGCTGTTATGGGTTTGTTCTTTCCCTGTTTGTTGATAACTTTATAAATCTGAATTTCGAAACTAAACACATTCCTTTTCTGTACCGCTTATTTCAGGGATAAGTTTATCTTCTGAACAATGGTCAACCTTCAAGAATAGTGTTCCTGCTATAGAGGAAGCTATCACAAAGTTGGAAGGAAGGATAAGGTGAGTATTCAATGTTGACTGTCAAGCTACGAGATCACATGAATTGTGAAAATTTCTTAATTTGGAATGATATTTAACATTGAAGTATCAAAATCCTTTTTAAAAAAAAGTCAAAATGTGGTTGAGGGATCCACACATGAAGAATCTTGTTTCACTTATTTTCTCTGCTTGTTGATCTTTAGTAACTGCCTGATATATGATACTCGATATTGTATTTTAGTTGGAGAAATTTCTGCAATATTCTGTATATTTACTACTCACTTTTTTCCTTAAAAGAATACATGTTGCTAGGCATTTATTTGTGCATAAGTCCATTGTAAAACGTTTTTGAATAGCAGTGAAAATGAAAACTGAAGACATATTCATAGACTGGTCTAACCTGCAGCACATAATCAAAACAATGCAGATCAGAGCCTAATGGCAAGAAAAATAGAGAAGTTTCAAGTACAGTTGCTTGCAAGAGAAATGAAAAAGTTTCAACCTCAGTTGTTGATGTTCCTGTTGAGCTTGTTCCTATTGAGATAGTCCGTTTTGATGGGAAGAATTACCAAGTTTGGGCTCAACAAATGGAATTACTCTTGGAACAGTTAAAGATTAAATATGTGCTTACTAATCCATGCCCAAATGCTACATTAGGGGAAAGAGATGCTTGCACTGGAGAAATGGCTGAAAACAAAGCTGCTGAAAATAGATGGGTAATTGACAATTTAACATGTCGTCGCAACATCTTGAGCCATTTATCTGATAATCTATTCAACAAGTATGCAAAAAGAAAAATGAGTGCTAAGGAGTTATGGGAAGATTTAAAGTTTATTTATCTGTATGAGAAACATAGAACCAAGAGATATCAGGTGAAAAAATATATTGAATTTCAAATGGTTGATGAAAAAACAGTTGTTGACCAAGTTCAAGAAATTAATAACCTTGCAGACTCTATTGCCGCGTCTGGAATGCAAATTGAGGAGAACTTTCATGTTAGTGTCATCATTTCGAAGCTTCCATTATCATGGGAAGACTTTTGCATCAACTTAATGCGTGAGGAGCATCTACCTTTCTGGAAGTTAATGGAACTGATAACGAAAGAAGAAGAATCTCGCAATGGAATAAAAAAAAAAGGGTGAATCTCCTTCTGAGAGTGTAAGTGTAAGATCTCACCATGCCAATAGAGAGGGACCTAGGGAGGCTGACATTAAGTCACCACCAGGTTTTCACAAGTTTGAATCCAATGGCAAGAACATAACATGTTATATTTGTGGCCAAAAAGGACACATTTCTAAAAACTGTTGGAGATGGCTGTAATTAAGTGTTCCTAAATTATGGTAGTTTGTCAGTCATTTTTATGAAGTTATTGGCTGATTGATTTATAAACTTGCAACCGTTGGGAATTACTGTAGGTACCTGTGATGTGCACGAAATAAATATTTCCTCAAGAAAATTTGTAAAGTATAATAATCTTAAAAATGATATGAAGACAAATTTGTGAGAAAATATATCACTATTATTTTAATCATATGATAGTATTAGTAGTACTATTGAAATAAGCAATTGAACTATTTAGTATTACTATACAAATAATAAATAATTAGTGTTAATAAATAAGATTTGGAGCAGTTTTGTAATACTGAATATTAGCAACAATTATTTAATCCACAATTAAGCAAACCATTAAGAAAAAATGTATGAATTTTGACAATATTAGGAATAAGAAGTCTATGCAATGATTTTATCAGAGAACGAGTTTATAATTGATGGTAAAGAGTTACAACATTCAAAAGGATAAGCTAAACAAAACATCCTTTTGACTCAATAGACGTAGGCATTGAGCAAAAGCATAGCTACACCATGAAAATGTATTTAGCACATAGGCCTCTTGACCCGTGACTACAAAATGAACATACTACTACTAATACACAAAACTTGTTGCGGTTATAGATGGATCATTTTAGGTTGAAACCAAATATCTGCAAACAACATTTTAGGTTTGGCTTGTGGTGTTGCTGCTGCCTTTTCTAAAGTCCAGCAACTGCTGCTCTCTTTGTATATCAGCAGCAAGTTTAGAGGTTTCCCATTTCAGCCTCCTCACCACATCTTCAGCTTCAATATAATCTGGAGGTACGTCCGGTTCTCCACCGATTAGAGGAAACTTCACTTCTACATCTTTTCTACATCCAAAAAAAAGAAACATAAGTTTATCGTCTTAATACAGTAGTATAAATAAAGTCTAAAAAGAAGTCTAAATAAAGTCTTAATACAGTAGTATAAATAAAGTCTAAAAAGAAGTCTAAATAAAGTCAAGAACGGCTTTTTATTGTGCAAACTATTACCACCTCCGGTTTTTGCTACTACATCTAAATATTTCAGAAGTTTATTTCCGAACGACAAAAACTGTCTAATATTTTATTTTCAAACATCAAAATGTGAGTGAAAAAATACACATTGTCTAAAGGTTAATGATTTCAATTGCATATCCTTATCATTATAATTGAAAAATAAATCAATGGAATCAACGAAACACGTTTCTTATGATATTATTGAAATGAACAAATTTTATTAGGGAATAATTTCTCTCTCAAAGATACTCACAAGATTGGATTGGAAGTGTTAGCCATAAGGAGAGGGTCCAAAAAGGCGAGAGAATCATCTAAATCAAGCATGCATTAAAAAGGAGAAGGTTAATTTGATACTGACCTACTACCAAGAGCAAACATACCACATTTTCTGATCATTCCCCCGTCTAATGACAATGCTCCATCATTAATGCATGGTAAAGCAAGCAGCATTTCATTCCGGGTTTTATATATTTGTAAGCGAGAAAAAAGGCCATAAAACAATGTCTCTCTAAGACCGTGCCCACTGGCAGTAAGAAAAGACAATCTATTTGTATCGAGATGGATCATGTTCACTGCATAATCAAGAAACCCAGGTGGGCACTCCCCGTTAGGTAATCTCGGCTTTGGAAGAGCCAGCTTCTTTTGTGGATCGTTGGCGACAAAACCTCCAACAAATGGTCTGGAATTAAAGAAATACAGCAGTGCTTTAAAATTTAAAAGCAAAGAGCTTCAGCAGTTATGTGTGTGTACTTGCAATACGAGTTTTTCACATCTTATGAAGAGTGATATACATCAATACCATGCACAAGGGCCACAAGAATTAGTCCTAAATAAGGTCTGTATATATCTTACTACATCAATCAATTGTGTGAAAAACTCACATGCGATAGCAAGCACGCCCACACAAACACTCATAAATATAACTTGCCTTAAATCTTCAAGACATATGACAACAAATCGGCCCTTTATTCTTCTTTCAGTTCTCGATCCAATTCCATGCAAACCACCATTACAGTTTATCGTGCCTTCTGGATCATACTTCTCCAGTGCTTTAACGCCTTCATTAGTACTGCAGACTATTGCAAGCATTGTCTCCAAACCCAGATACTCAGAGAGGATCCTGTTTCAGACAAAATTGCCATTTTTCAGAATAATAAAAATAAATAATAATAATAATAATAATAATAATAATAATAGTAATAATAACAATAAAAGTAGCTTATTTTTTAATTACTTAGCTAGTAAAACATAAACTAGAAAAAATTGGAGTGTGCCAGACAAGTATGAAAATTTATACTAACATTAATGTGATTCGAAACTTCACTAATTATGTTACACGAATGGTCTGCATGATGTATTTTAATCTATGCAGTCAATCATAGATAGCAGATAACCCCCAAAATGCTACAGTGGTATAGCAGGTAGTGGTATGGCTGTGTCAAAGTTTAGGGAAACAATACAAGAAATTTACACCATGGTAACATATAAAACTGCAAAAATAGAAGAATACACAAAACTAAACACATTTAAAACTAATAATTAAAGTTTACTGTTGTTACTAGTATTCAAACCTCTAAATAAAATAACTTATCTGGCATTTTTAAAATAAAAACAAGTGATTCCATTTGTGATTCCATTAAATGGAATCGCTATCTATGAGTTCTTCCTCATCATCATGTTCATTCTCTTTACTACTAAACCTCATTTGTTCTGCATTTTCTTATTCTAGCTCTGCCTTTATGCCTGTCGGGGCCGCTTGTTTCCTCATTCTTTTTTGTTGCCTAAGGACTGTTGTGTGTCGGCTCACCAACTCCAGCCACATTAGCAACATCCGCCCGAGTCAAAGTATCCTCTCCAATAAAAGAGAAGAAATGAAAAAAATAAAAAATAAAAAGTACACGAGGAAAAGCTTGGTTTTACAAAAGATTCAGCGTCGCGGCTGCATTTGGCCGACACTCAAATCCTTGATGCAACAGCATTTTGCATAGTGCCTAGGGTACCACTAAACCGCTATTGACTATAGAGATTTTAATGGTTGTATTAAAATAGAATAACTAGTAGTTACTATAGCAAAATATGTTAAATCAAATGAGACCATAACAGATATTTCCTGCTGCAAGATTGAAGCCAAATGAACAAAGGGTGTAAAGATATGAAGAAGAAAAAAGCTGATATTTACCTGCTGAGATCATCACTCTCAACCCTGGCAAGTGTTGCCACAACACCGACAGCATCCTTTACAAATGCCAAATTTGATGTCTGAGAATTAGATTTGATCCAACAAAATATGCTAGCAGCAGAGTTCTCTTTCTTCAATATCTGTTCCGCTGTTTCCTCTTCAGTATGAAATGCACCATTCCCATTCTCCAATGAAATTACATTAGCTGAATGGTACCTTCCAAGACTCACTAAAAACATCATCAGCCAAAAAATGTTGGAGAATGGAGATAGGAAATGCTTAACTAGACTAAAGCGACATCTCTACAAATTACAATGTAGCACTGACACCTTGGATTGAAGGCGTGTTTGGTGTCCTATCCATGTAATTACATTCAATCACTTCCATATCTTAAATGAGTATTGGTGTTACCTATCAGTGTCAGATGTCTGTGTTTGTGTTTCATTGCTAATGAATAATGACGTGATATTGTATTGAGTTGTCTAATTAATCTTAAATACTAATCACACTCTCATAAATCATGATAATCATTTACCCCTAGCTGAGAATAATAAAAATGCACACAAGGATCAATTTCTGAACATACCTTGTAAGTCGAGTACGGACTCAGTTAGACGATTCGATTGAGAATTAAGGAACTCAATATTGTCTTCGTGCTGTTTGATCTGATCGCTAAAGCTCTCTATATTATCATTATTTAGATTCAACTGAAAAAACGACAAACAACAAGGTTACAACGTTAAGAAGGACAAAAATAATGAAGTGTAACAAAAAGTACAGTGCCAAATTACAAAAATTTACTTGAAACCATGAACAACATGCAACAAGTTCTAGGTTTTGAAAAAAGTACACAAACCCTTAGATTCTTAAAATAAGTTAGAAAACAACTTCAGATGCAGTTTGGTACATAACCCTTTTTTTGCGGCAAATAAAAAGGTTACAGCTTTATCAATGTTAAAATTTAAGTAATGCAGTAAAATAAAATAAAATAAGAAGCAAAGAGAGAATGAAAGAAAGAAGAAGAGAGGTAACCTGGCGGTTGGGTTGAGACATGAATGAATGAATGAACGAAGATTGTGAAGCACAAAATGGAGACCACTCAAACTTTTTCCTTCTCACTTCTCTGCTTTCAAAAATCTAAACATTTGCCAAATTCCAAATCTTGCATCTTTATTTTGGTCATTATAAATTTGATACCGTAGATACAATCTGCTGGATAATTAACATTCGCATATAGAATTAAAAGTATTTATATCCGAGATATCTTCCCATTATATAAATTAATAAAATTGATACCATTGTATTATATTTGTTTACATATAACATAGATATTTGTATATTCGCAAGCATCTAAGTAACAATTTCTTAATTTGAGATGCAATCATGTATACACTTGAATTGAATTATCAATGTAATCTTTCAAATATACCATTTATTTGCATAAAAGTCTCTTCATTTAATTTATTATTAAAATAGTTTTCGTTATAATATCATACACAAAATTGACCGAAATTTTAAACATTAAATAATTAATTTAAATTTTTTGCATAGTCCTTTATCAAATGATAATGTCTAATGTCTTATCCATAGTTTTTTTATATTTAATATATTATAATTATTCTTATTTTTATGTAGAAAATATAAAAAAAATTAATTTTAGATGATTTTCTAATGATAAATATTTATCTTGTGTATGATTTTAATAATAAATTATAATTAATATATTATAAGTATTATCACTTTTATTTATAAGATATATAAAAAATAAGTGTACTTTGTAATATATTTTTATTATATTTATCAGTGATAAATATTTATCTTGTAGTTTATTTTAAAAATCGACAAAATATATCTTGTAATTAATATTCATCTTTTTTTATGTATCACATCTTTTTTTATGTATCATTGACAAATATTTGTCTTATAATTTTTGTATATTAATGACAAATATTTGTCACGTATTATTTTAGATTTATCCATGATAAATATTTATTTTGTTATTATTATTAATAATAAATATTTGTCCATATTTTTTTATATTTTATGGGTGATAAATATTTTTTTCTTATTTTTTAAATATTTATTATTGATAAATATTTGTCTCGTGCAGTTTTTTTTTTTTTTTATCATTCACAAATCTATGATTCAACATATATATGATAAAACTTTGTTTCGTATTTTTTATACTTATCAGATATAAATATTTATTTTGTGTTTTTTTTTTAATATTTTTTAGTAATAAGTATTTGTCCCGTATTAACAAATATGTACTCTTTATTTTTTTGTCTATCAATAAAATATATTTGTCCTATACTTTTATTCAATTTAGTAGTGATAAATATTTATTCTTTATTTTATATATACTATTGGGGATAAATATTTATTCTATATTTTTTTTTATATTTATTATTAAAAAATCTACAATTTATTATAGATTGTTGCAATTATCAATGAAAAAGAGAGAGAAAAATTATGTAAGAAGAAAGTGATTTAGATTTGAAATGGAAAAATATTGTGAACTTTTAGTGTAAATCTAAATGTGAATGGGAGGAAAATTATATACATCGGTTAATAAGTGATAAAACAAATAATACATTGAATAATAGAGGTTAAACAAATGATATATTGATTTATAGTTAGTATGTTAAAATAAATAATACACTAAATAATAGAAAGTAGATAAAGTATACATTGATTAATAGCTAGTATGTTGATATACATTGATGAAATACAAGTGGTTATGTAATATCAAATGTATCTTACTTTTATAATTAATAGATTTTAAAAATCTACATATATATGTATATAGATCATTGGTTTTTATGATAGAATTTTGCTATATATTTTATTTATATGTTAATTTATTAATGTTTTTATTTGTTACTATTTTATTTTTTTATCAAAATAGGAAAAAACATAATGCAACAAAAATAACAATTTTTGTATATAAATTATTTTTCTAATTATATTCGCATATATTTATTAATATTTGGAGGTACGCGTCTAAATATAAAAAGTACGAATATTATTTTTACGCAACTATGATTATCGAGTAGTATTGAATTTAATGTAAATATTTATTGTTGTTCTCGTGGAACCAAATAGAGTAAAAAAAACTTATTTAAATATGTAATTAGTCGTTACAAAATGTAAGAAATTTGATTTTATTTCTTATAGAATATAGTTCAAGTTATGCAAGATTCAAATTTGATTTTATTTCTTGTAGAATATAGTTCAAGTTATACAAGAATCAAGCGATTTTGTTTTACTACGTTATTGCTTAACACCGTTAACTTTTAACGGTTAAATAATTAATAATTTTAAAAAATTAACAACGTTAAACATTGATAACTAAAATGAGAACGGTTGTATTTTTACGGGATTAAAATCAACAAAATTTAGGTTTTGTAAGGACAAAATGTTTATTTAAGTTTATTTTTTCAATTATTATATTGATTTTTTTATATAATTTTAAATTGACTGTTGTTAACGTTTTATATTGATTAATATGTTTTCAACTAATAATTATATTTTCATATTAAATCCACATTCCGAGAGACAAATGTAGCTTTTATTTTATAATTAGACGTCTAAAAAGATAGACAAATGTAACTTCTAACTTTTATTTTATTTTTTCGTCAATTTTTTTTTTCATTATATATTTAATTTATTTAGTTGTATTGTAATTCATATTTTAAAATTTATTCAATGTATGAATTTGATATTTTTATTTAAGTTTAACTTATTCAACTTTTCATGATTATAATCAAATTTATTTATATTATTTTTTATTTTAAATTCTTAGTTTTATTGAAAATTTACAAATTAAATGAATTGAATCTATTTACAGTTTATTTCCTCTAAGATTTATTGGCCACATTATCAAATTGTTTTGTTGTAAAAAGGAACACCAAATTTTACTCCGGAAAATCTTAAAATAATTATTCTCTTCAAATGTTGTTTTATTCATAAAAAATAAAATAAAATTCAAGCGTTAGTTTTATATCTTATCTTATAACAAATAATAGAGATTAATATATATTTAGTGTACATACCAAAAAAAATCATAAAGTGTAAAATTTTTCTACACATGCAATCAATCAAATCACGTCAAATAGTTATTTGGAGAAATATTTTAGAAATTAACTTAAAAAAATTATATTATTGTATAATTTGATTAAATATTTTTATATTTTCAGTGTATATAAATTAAATTCTAAATAATAAAAGAAAAACTCAATTCTTCTACTTAACACATTTAAATTTATTAAAAAGAAATAAATATAAATTATTTTATTAATATTCAATGAATTATAAAATCTTTTATCCTTAAACTGATATATTATACTCTCATTTTAAATTATATATATATAAGCCTAAACCCTAAAAATAGTAGTTTGAATATAATAATGTTGAAACAATTTAAACAAAAAATAATAGGCAAAAATTATCATCCTGTTTTATTCTCTATGGTTGTTATAGTTCATTGTACTTCGCGGTTCACATTGCTATCTTATTATAAATTTCAAAATCTAAATATAATAATAATAGTAATATAAGATATTATTCATATTTACTTCAATACACCAATATGATAAACTTAAAGGTTTTTTTATGTGTCATGTAGCCTAATTTTATTAGCTAAATAATTTTTTTTTTTTAAATAAAAAATTTGCCTATTGAAAAAATATGATATGATCTAATTCGGATATATGCTGGATTGTAAACCTTTATTGGTCGATCTGGTGTATTCCCTTCTAATTGCCTCCAAATCAAAGCATACCTTATGAACTCAATAAGTAACAAAGTAATGAAATATGGTGACTTCTTCTCCCTCCGAATAATACTTTTCGAATAGGTCAATTTGAATATGTATTTTTTTGTTGTCAAAATACACTTATGGATGGGTCAATACATACCATATTAATTATAGATGTTTGAAAACCTGAAGTACCTAAATATAATCTTAGTAATTGACAAGGATATATCCACCTTGGGATATTGGGGGCAGATGCCCCTGCTAATATATAGAGTGACGGATATTGACAAGTTTTATTGGGGGCTAACATAAAAGTAGGTTGGAATCCAAATATTTACAATTTTGTCAATCAAACAACTATTTACAATAAAAATAACAAAAATCATTATAACAACTTGAACCAAAGACATAAAGTTTAGAAAAACCTTCGTTACCACTAAACTATTCCACAATTTGATATTAACAACAAAATATTAGTTATATATATATATATATATATAATATTATAGATAAATATTATTATAAGTATATTTATTTTTAATGAAAAAGAAAATTGTAGAGAGGTCGTGGCCTCCCTGTAATACTTAATATCCGCCCCTGAAAATATACATTTTGTTGCAGATTATTGAATAATTTAATTTGTACTCATTAAAATTAAAAATTAAGTATTTACCCCACAACAAATTATAAAGTGATTTTATACGTATAGTCAAATACACGTTATTGTATACGAGAAGTGGATAAATGGCTGTTTGACCAAGTAAAAGAATATATTTGATATTGTTAAAAATAAATTAAAAAATCATACTACAATTTTATAATATGATATATGGAAATATATTTATGTTTCTCCAATTTTTTTAAATATAAAATTGCATTTTTTTTTTGTAGTTGTCAATTTTTTCTTTAGCTATAACTATATCATTATTTGATAATTTATATATTATTTTTTTACTATAAACATTTACTGTATATAAATTTGACTTTGTAATAAAATTTATAAATTCAATTATTAATCAGATAATGAAAGATTTATATAATTAAAAAGTTATATGAGTTTTTTATAAGTGTTCATATACCATCTAAATTACTTTCAATTATGATAATTCTTGTATGAAATTCTATATATATATTTGGACAATAAATTAGTCAACATATAACAAGACATTTGGTCTTTAAATCAATATTAAATGATTTTTTTTTTGGAAAAAAACTATTTACCATCATTTATATATTTATAATAATTAAATATTAATTATCAAAATTTATATTTTTATTTATTTTTATTACTCATAATATATAGTGAATATCAAATATTTTTACTATAAAAATTAATATAATATTTATAAACAACTAAATGATTTGTATGAAATAATCTTTCATAAAACACAATAGTTAATAAATAACTATTTAATTCATAAAAATGATGTTATTTTACTGATTTATAAAATAAATGTATAAAAAAATTTCAATTTATAAATACAAAATAACCAACACATTTTTACATAAATTATTGAAAAAGGTAATGGTGTAAATATTTACTCAAAAGATATGTAAGTAACAAGAAAAATTAAAGAATCAAACCAGTACTTTCTTAATATTAAAAGGACTAGAAGAGGTGTTTTATAAAAAAATATGACTTTGAAATTGACATGTTGCATGGTCCTAATTATAGCAAGATTTTATTTTCCATAGGTATGTTTTTTATCTAATAACACAAATGTGACGAATAAGTGGGTTAGGTGCTGGTGATACTGACAGACCACCATATTTTCAACCGTTGGCCCCAAAAAATAGTGAAAAAGAAGATGCACATGTAGTATCAAGATATAAATAGACTTGAAATTTAAATTTTATTAGAAGATTTTTTAGAATTTATACAGGATTTTAATAAAATTACTAAATTTATTTATAAAAATTTAATAATTAGACAATTTTAAACTAAAAAATTATTTATTAAATACATATATTCAATTTTATATAATATTTATTTTTTTTATTAATTTAATTAATATTTATTAAGATAATATTAATTTTAAATAAATTTGTTATTAATTATAAATTTAAAAATATTAGAATAAAAACATTTTTAATAAGCATAAAACTTTCTTAAAATCTTCTTATAAATAAAAAAGTTAATTTATTTTAAAATTTAAAAACAATTACTTTAATAGTCTAACTCTTAGGTATGCTTTAAAAAACACATGTAAGATTTTTCCACGTTTAGCTCACGATAATATGTATATCTGGATCATCTTAACTCCAATTATATAATGGAGTTCTAGACTAGTGGTAGCCATCGATTCTCCAATATTAATATTGTGCCACTGCCAAGGCAACTATACAACAAAACCAAAATGATATACTAAATTAATGTGGTTTTTTCAGTACCATATCATGTACAAATTGCTGTATGGATTTGAGCACTTCAAATGACTTGGTATATATATTTTTCGAGTAGTATTAATAACACTATCTTTATCACTTTTTTTTAATCTTTATTTTATTTTTTTATAAAGTGAAATATATTTTGGTCCCACCAATGGTGGAACTTAATTATTTCCAAAGTAATAGAATCTATATATATTTTATTTAATAAAAGAATGAATGTTAAAAAAATATATTAAAGAAAGTGTTAATAACAAACTTGTCATATTTTTATGAATATATGCATGCACCATCACAAAAAGAGAAAGGGATATCTATTGGTAAATATGACAGGTGAACACCACCACACATGGCATTGGCATTGGCATGGCACATGCTTGGTTTTGGTGTTTTATTAAACAAACAAACCCCACATCCATTCATAGAATGGATTACTTAACTGCCTCCAAAGCGGAAAAACACAAATTTGGATTTAGTGAAGTGTAAATTATGTGTATGACGATGATCCGATCAAAATGGGTGGTTCAAATTTGGAAGTAAACTTTGGTTTTTTTAAATAAATAAAATTAAAATATTAGTATATAAATTAAACTTTTCGAACTTAATAAAATGATCGAGATGTGTGATCCATATAGTTATATTGTTGAGAGTGTAAATAACTTTTTAATGTTCTTTCACCACTGCGAGAAGATCTTTTCTTTGTCTCACTCTCAATCCGTTTGTGTTTGTGTCACTGTCGTCTTAGTGTTATAGATCATACATTGTCTTCTTTGTGTCGTTGTTTTAAAGATTGTCTTTGATTTTTAATGAACTAATGATATAGATAGACAATACAAATAAAAAATTTGTGCATTCGATCAGACTGGACTTCACCAAATAAGGGGTACTAATTTTTTTTGTGTGTAATAGAATAAAATGATGATAAATTGATTTTTTTAGTTAAATATGTTTGTAGTCTCTATAAAATTATGATATTTCAAGTTTATTCCATTAAAAACAATTTATTCACTTTTAATCTTTATTTTGATTTTATAGAAATTTTTTTGAAGGACTAATATTATCAATTTTTATAAATAAACAAAAATTAAAATAGAGACCAAAGTGAATTAAAAACATTAAAAACTAAAAATTGAGAGTTTTTATTTGATAAAAATAAATTTTTATACAAACTAAACATTTATTTTATCATTTTTTTATTATTAAAGTTACTTTTTTTTATAAGAGATCCAATTTAAAGGATTAAAACATAATTTCCTCAGACAGTATATATATATATATATACACACACACAAAGGAATAAAGGAAACGAGTTATGGATCGAAAGTTAATATGACACAAAAAGAACCGTGCTCTACGGCCCCTAATTTTGGTCACATTTTTTGTTACTTTAATTGTTTGAGCTGATTCTTTGTCGGATGGAATTTATCCCGTGACTTGAAATAAGATGTTTAATTGGACATACACTTTGATCGAAACTAAGTTTGTGTCGCATAAATGACAAGGATATGTAAATTGGTATAATGAAGATGAACAAATGAATTGAATCGTCAAAATTCGAATTTATACGAAAATATATCAATTTGAGATAAATAAATCTACCATACGTAAAAAACATGCAAGAACATAAACAAACAAAATAAAATGTAAATAAACCAAATTGACATAAAACCAAATAAAAACTACGTATAAATGGCATGCTAAAGAGAAACAACATCAAAATATCGATCTGACGGACATATGAGAATTAATTATTAATTATAATAATCCAAGATACTAATAATGAATCCAAGTGTAAATAAAGGGAAA
>NC_021162.2:76262872-76265474 GCF_000331145.2 Cicer arietinum
GAGAATAAAAAACACAAAACATAAATTGCATTAACACGGAAGGTAAATTACATTTCATTTCATTAATTAAAAAGTAGTAGTAAAAGTATGGCAAGAGTTGAGTTAGAAGTAGTTATATCCATTTTAGGTTGAATACATTTAATTTAACCATATATGGATTTTGTGAGTTGGAAAAGGAAACACATGCATCACATGTTGTTGTCAATTGTCACGCCGAACGCATTAGTTGAAAGGACCTGAGCACGTGAACATTTTAAACAATTCAAAATTGCACTATTGCAGGACCACTCAACATATATGTTAGGTTGCCCAATATAGTGCTTGTGCTTGTGCCTGTGTTTTCATTTACAATCTTATTTTTTTTACATATAACTATAATATTAAAAATCATTTAGAAACAATAGAGACAAAGGCAAATATAATTAAACTATTACCTTACTCTTATGCATAGCACTACAAGAAAGAAAATTAGAACTTGAGACATAAACTCTTTGACATTGGTTAATTAAACTAAATAAAACAATGGACATTGCAGGAACAATGTTTCTGTTCTGATAAACTGTGTATACTAAAGTCTATAGACAAACATAAATTGGTTGTCCTACACTGTTAACAGGAAGCTTTAGAAATTGATTCCTTCTCTATGTATCATGTCTATATATAGACAATGTAAACTGCAAATCCTTTGCTACCCGACCGATGACAATGTTTGTATTTGAGAGGCGTTGGATTCTTTGGAAAACGCTGCAATCAACTTGTCCTTGGTAAGCTGTTCAGATCCTTGTGACTTAATTACAAAAGTATGGTGGATGGTATCATTTGCAGCCGCGAGTTTCGACTCTACAACACTGATTTGTGCCTCTTTGAATGTTTCAATTACTTTCGAAACGGGGTGAATATCAAGAGGACAACTCACTTTTACAATTACCTCATCCTGCAAAGCTTGAATAACCACATCCTGCTGGTGACGATTTTCTGATCTCGAGTTCGCCTCCAAAATGGATCCGTCCTTCAAAGGACTAATTCCATTTGTTACTCTCTCGGACTCCATGATCCCGAGTTTCGCTTGAAGCTCATTGATGTAAGCAATGGCATCACCAAGTAAGGATGCCTTGTCCATCTTTGAGATATTCGGCACAACAGCTCTCAATGCATAAAAACGCTGATTAAGCTTCTCGCGCCTTTGCCTCTCTGCCTCAACATGATTGAGTGGTTCGTCTCTTCCATTCGCCGGCTTCCTGCCACGTTTCCTCGGCCTCCTTTCATCACTAGCTTGGTCCTCCTTGACAGAAGCCTCAACATCAACAGTGAGTTCCAATTCAGCATTAACCGGTCTCACAGAAGGCCTTGAATTCGCTCCTGAAAAGTCAATCTGCATTTGCACCTCCCTTTGTGGTTGATTGAGCCTAAAATCTTTCCTCACACCATTAGGAGTAAAAATTTCAGGTTGACCTTGATTCAATCTCCAACTAGAATCATGAAAACCATTTCTACCACTAGGAAAGTTAATGCTATTATCCATTTTCCTAAAAGCAAGTTTCTCTCTAAAATGTGTACGACCATTGTTGACATTCACAACAACCTTTGGAACTAAAACACCATTTGAAACTCCACTTTCATGAACTCTTCCTTCATGCATCACCCTAGAAGGATACAATGATGATTGAAGGGAAGTTGAAATTGGAAACAAGGATTTGACAGTGTTCAACAGATCAAAACTTTCAGGTACCATTCTAACAGAACCCAACTCAACAACACCAAAATCAGTAGGTACTAAAACAACAGTTTGAATTCCAGCAGATTTAGCCAAGAAAGAACGAACACAGTAATCAGAAATATCAGATTTTTTCAACCACAAATATTTTCCAGAAGCAAAACACTTACCGGGTCCACCATACCCTTTTGGAAAAGAAAAGTACATTGAAGCTAAAAAGAACATCTCAGTGTCGGTTACACGGTCAAGGCCAAAAGCGTAATTTTCTTCATCTTCATCAGAACCACCAAAGACTGTGTGCAGTTTCTGTAAAACCCTCTTTCTCAAACTCTGCTTCATCCCTTCTTCTTCCTCCATTGAAAGGTTGGAATTATTTCCAACGCCACCACGCTTTTCTTCTTCATTTGGTTCTCTGCAACACCCATCACCCCAACCAAGAACAATTTCACCTGATTTTGAACGAGAAAGTTGCCAGAAAATAGCGTAGTTCCAATTGAAATTGGTGGAATAATTGGGATTTTCAACGAGATCAGAAAGCTTGTTTTGAAGAGAATCATCGGAAGTAGCAATAGACAATAAAACAGGTTCGTTTGAAAGACAGTTAGTTGTTAAAAAATCAAAAGCTTGAGAACCAAGAACAGCTCCAACCATGGATTTATCTTCTTCATTCAATAATAGGAAGCGAAGTGTTGAAGCAACCTCCTTAACCTTCATATTGGAAAAGAAAGAACATGACCTGTTTGATTGAATGATAAAAACGCTAAGTTAGAAGAGAATTGGGAAAGAAAAGGGTAAGTGAGAGTGACATAAGAAACATGTGAAAAAGGAATGGAGAGGATAGGGGTGTTATTGGGAAATGAAAAATGAAAAATGAAGAAAGAAAGAGTG